>NW_019154108.1:21483924-21763581 GCF_002288905.1 Enhydra lutris kenyoni | reverse complement strand
GTGTAAACCTGGCGATTCACAGACCTGTACCCCTGGGGATAAAAATATATTATATGTTTATAAAAAAAAAAAAAAGAATAAAAAAAAATAGGGTTTCCTTTTTTAAAGAATTGCAAAATGTGTCCATTATATTCCCCCAGAGTAGAATTTTGTAATGTATATGCTGAAGACTCTAAGGTCTTCAGAAAAGAAACCTATTAAACTTGGTCTATTCTAAAAAAAAAAAAAAAAAAAAAAGTTCACCTTGACTTTAAACAATAAAAATATTTTTTAAGTTGCTTATATTCAGACCGATATCTGTCCCTAGAATCTTCCATACTGGCATTGCTTTTAACCTCTGGAACTAGACACAACCAACGTAATCTTTTTCTGTGTCATGGTTCTTCAAGTATTTGAATTTAATTTTCACTATGTAACCATAAGGTTTCACACAGTTTATTTTTCCAGGTTAAACACAATCAGAGATGTAAATTATTTTGTAATAATTTACCATCATGGTTACCCTTCTTTGAAAATATTGTCAACAAATCCTTCCTCTAGTCTTCCTAATGAGTAAGTTGGAATACAACTGGTCTCACTTTTTTTATTCATGAAAATATATTTTATTATGTGGTAAAATACTGAATTTATTTTCTTGATAACCACATTACACTGTTAATGCATACTGAATAACAAACACAATTCAGAGATCTTATATGAAGAATTCTGAAGCTATATGTCACCTACATTTTCATCATTTTTAAAAAATTTATTTATTTGTTTTAGAGAGAGAATGTGTGCAAGCAGGGTGATGGGCAGAGGGAGAGAGAGTAGGAGAGAACTCCCTGCTCAGCTCTAGCCCAATGCAGGGCTTGATCTCACAACCATGAGATCATGACCTGAGAGGAAATCAAGAGGAGGAGGCTTAATCCACTGAGCCACCCAGGCACCCCTCATCATTGTTTTTGTTTTTTTTTTTTAAATGTAAGCACAGGAGTTTATTTAACTTTCATTTTGTTAGGTTAAACACAAATGTTCCAGGGTGAGGTGTGTTTGAATTCAGATGTCTTCACTCAACACATTGGGTATTCTTCAAAGTGTTCAAGCCTTTTCTTAACCACAGCTTGGCACGATTGTTTTCTTGGTCTGTATCCAAATCATTACTAAAGGGGTGAAGCGCAGACGCCTGGGGCATGGCATCAAGACCCCTCTCTTCATGCTCGCACGGGTCCATAAAGGACAAGCTAATACACTTTCTTACATAATCAGATGAGAAATATGCTGAATAATGATAAAGTCCTAACTCACAGGAAACTAACTTATCCTGGAAATACAAAGATCACTCAGATGAAATACTTGGTTAATGGAGATTTGTCATATAATATGGTTTGTTCTAGACTCCGGCTTCAATTTCAGCACTTCTTTTTGTCCTCACTTTTCAGATGGGTTGGTACTCATTGAAGCATGGATGCTCTGACGTCCCCATGATTTAAGTAATAAGCAAGTGCCAAGATTAATAGGATCTACAGATATCTGGAGATTTCTCTGCCTCCTTTTCATGTAGCATCTGATGTCCTTCTAAATATTTTTTCTTAATAGGATTAGCATTAGAGTAAGCCACTAGATCAAAAAGAAAAAAATGAAATACAGAGAAATTAAGGGGAAACGGTGGCCATATTAAGCTAACCAGATTGCCAAGGTATGAAAATCTCTAATACCTGAGAGAATTCTCACAGAACTGCTAAGGCTGACAGGCCATCCATCTTTAAGCCAGGTAATGGAAGGCAGGGGAATTCCTGAAGCTTCACAAGTCAGAGACACTGAGTTCTTTTCCACGACACTGGTATTTTCAGGTATCCCATGGTTTCCTATGATGCTTGGAGGGGCTGTATGATAGAACAAATAAGAAAAGGAAAAGAAGTTAGCTAATATATATCAAACACCAAATCCTCAACAGCCTATGGTTAATAAGATAACTTCCATTGCCTGGTCAACATAAGCAAAATAAGTAATCACAACAATGAGCTTATTAGAAGTAGCAATATTTTTAGTGTGACATTCCTGGAAATAAAAATGTTGCTTCTTCCCCACTCATAGCAGTAAATGACTTTCATATTGTTATTCTATTGGTGGTGAATGATTTTCTATGAGTCATTCATCTCGTCTGGTAAATCTCTAATATGGACACATGACCTTTTTATAGGCAGAATTTTCTAACAAGTAATTCCAATCCTAAAAATAAGAAGCAATCAAACAAATAAAGATGCTTAATATTGAAACTTCTCTTTTACATTCTGATTATGTTAGCTTTCGCTCACATATTTGCTTCAAACTACAGGATATTAATACTGGACTTTGTGCACATCCTAAATGGATTCAGGTGATAAGATTGTCTATGAAATTTATCATTATTTCTGTAGATTTAAAAATTGTAGGGGCACCTGGGTGGCTCAGTCAGTTACCAATCTGACTCTTGATTTCAGCTCAGGTCTTGACCTCAGGTTGTGAGTTCAAGCCCCCATGAGTTAAAAATAATGCAATTCCTAGAAATTCTATCCAAAAATTGTTAGAACTAATAAATGAATTCATTAAAGTTGCAGGATACAAAATTAATACACAAAGTCTATTGCATTTCTCTATAGTAATAATGAAATATCAGAAAGTGAAAGTAAGAAAACAATCCCACTTACAATTGCATCAAAAAGAATAAAATACATGGAATAAATTAACCATAGAAGTGAAAGACCTGTATGTTGAAGACTACAAGACAATAATGAAAGAATCTGAAGAAGGCACAGATAAAAGGATTGGGGAATAATACTGTCAAAATGTCCATACTACTCAAAGTAATATGCGTTGTAATGCAATCCCTATCAAGATTCCAAAGGCATCTTCCACAAAAATAGAAATAAACAATACTAAACCTTATATGGAACCATAAAAGACCCAAATAATCAAAGCAATCTTGAGAAAGAACAAAGTGGGAGACATCATGTTCTAAAATTTCAAACTATTTTCTGAAGCTATAGTAATTAAAACAGCATGGTATTGGCATAAAAACAGACATATAAATCAATGGTACAGAATAGAGAGCCCAGAAATGAACCCACTCATATATGATCAATTAATTTACAACAAAGGAGTCAGGCATATCTGCTGGGGGAAAGATAATCTCTTCAATGAATAGTGCTGGGAAAATTGAATAGCCAAAGGCAAAAGAATGAAATTGGACAATTATCTTATACCATACATAAAAATGAATAATGGATTAAGGCTTGAACATAAGACGTGAAACCATAAAACTCCTAGAAGAAAACATAAGCCCTTTGACACAGGTCTTAGAGATGATTTTTCGAATGTGACACCAAAAATAAAAAACTACAAAAGCAAAAATAACTCTCGGCACTACATCACAGTAAAAACTTTCTGCACAGAAAAGGAAACAATCAACAAAATGAAAAGGCAACCCACTGAATGGGAGAAAATACTTGCAAATCATATATCTGATACGGGGCTAATACAAAAAATATATAAAGAATCCATGTAATCAATACCCCAAACAAACAATCAATTAAATATGGGCAAAGATATGAATAATTATTTTTCCAAGAAAGCCGTACAGATGGTTAAAAGGTGCATGAAAATGTACTCATCATAATTAATCAACAGGGAATGCAAATCAAAAGCACAATGAGATATCACCTCACACCTGTTTGAATGGCTGTTATCAAAAAGACAAAAAAATAGCAAAGGGATGATGAAGAGAAAAAAGAATCACTGGGCCCTATTGGTGAAACTGTAAATCCATGCAGCCACTGTGGTAAACAGGTTTTTTAAGGTTCCTCAAAAAATTAGAATTAGAACCACCATATGATTCAGCAATTTTACATCTAGGTATTTATATGAAGAAAACAAAAACACTGCCTTGAAAAGATACATGCACCACCCCCATGTTTATTGAAGCATTATTTACAACAGCCAAGCAATGGAAACAACCCATGTCCATTGATGGATGACTAGATAAAGGAATTAAAGGATATATATACAATGGGTTATTATTCAGCCATTAAAAAAAAAAAAGAATGAAATCTAGCCATTTGTAACAACATGGAATTATCTCAAGGGCATTATGCTAAATGAAATAAGTCAGACAAAAAGATAAATACTGTATGATCTCTTAGAAGTGGAATCTAAAAATGGGTATCAAGGAGGGCACGTGTTGTGATGAGCACTGGGTGTTTTATGCAACTAATGAATTATTGAACACTACATCAAAAACTAATAATGTACTATATGTTGGGTAATTGAACATAATAAAAAAAGATACTGATAATAGTTTTAAAAAAAACTAAAAATAAAAATAAATAAAAACAAACAAATAAATAAATACAACCAAGTTCATAGGTACAGAGAACAGTTAGCCATGGGGGAGGGCAAACTATTTTTGTTTTTGTTTTTAGTTTAAATAAACTGCATTAAAAAAAAGAAAAAATTAAAATTGCAATTCAAATTATATGCATATGAATAACTGTCCTTGAGTACATGTACACTTGGTCTATTCCTTTTGGTATTTATGACTCATTAATTGGAATATTAAAGCTGACATCCGTACAACTCATGAGCAGCTGATACTGAGTCAGTAAATTCTAAGGAACCTAGGCTTATACTAATCAAGACAGCAAATTTGGAAAACATAGAATCAAGGGCTATTACTTGGGATAGTATTGGTTCAAAAGTACTTGAAGAAGACAATTAGACAATTAAACCTACTTTACTATGTGCTTTTCTGAGAGAACATCTAATGTCTGCCTGTTTCAGCAAGGGAAGAAATGGGAGGTCAAGCACAGAAGGATAAGTGATGAGACCGGTCCAGAGAAAAGGTGCATATGCAGAAAATCACAGACTACAAATAAAAGACTCAACACTGACGGCTTATGTTTCCCATCTAGGATGCTACAGAATATAATAACCAGAGAACAGACTTATTGAGCTTCTTTATACTTACTATGTACACTTAAGTCATATTTTCTGTCAGTCATTCCTGCTACATTCACAGCAACACACACATAACGGCCTGTGTCAGATACATGAATGTTCTTCAGCTGAAGGATGCGACCTTCATCCAATATTTCCATTCCCCTTCCCTTTGTCAAAGGGCGACCATCTTTCATCCAGGTCACTTTTGGCTGAGGAATACCCTGCACCTCGCACTCCAAAGAAATACTCTTCCCTCGAGTAACAATGATTTCAGTAGGATGGCTGCCACTATTGGATATAGTTGGTCGAACTGAAAAAAAAAAAAAAAAAAAAAAAAAGAGTAAAGTAGAAAATATCTGCTTCAAGTCTTGCATAGGAATTTGTATCAGCCAAAGTTAAACTCATTTTTGATGTTGAAACAAAAAGTACTAAGAAAAGGCCCAGGGCTAATTGACATGGCATTGCTATACTGAGAGGCGGAATTCCTCTCCAATGTTTCTAAATGTGGCCGTGCTTGAAATAAAGCTATCAACACAGTAAGAAAAGTTTTGTGTTTGCTACTTTTCCTGATTTTTAACAAGTTATATGCTTGAACCTGTCTTTCATAGCCCTAATTTACAGAAGCCTTCCTACTATTAACATTAAAATAGATATGATAACCCCACTCACAATCAATTCCTTTCTTCCTTCTACCCTCTAGCCTCCATGACAGGAGTTGAAAAGCTGAGACTGTTTGTCTCAATCTTCCCTAAAAAGGAGGTGGCCACATGAATCAATTTGGGCCTATAAAATCTAAATAAAGATCTGCTTGGTAGGCGTGGGGGATGAGGGGAATGGGTTGGGAATTTTTTTGCTGTCCTGATGGAAGGAAAACATACCATTTCTTATCCTTACTTTTGCCTTCAATGTGGACTTGATACCACAGTTGCAGCAATGATCTTTAGACCACAGAGCTAGGAGCAGGAGAAGCCTAGATCTCCTGTCTTGATATGAGTACGGTTCTGATCAACTCCAGTGACTGCCAACCTCAGGCTTCTCATTATGTGAGAGAATAAGTCTCTAATTGGTTAACACACTGATCACCTGTTATTCTGTAGATTTGCTGCTGAATTTACCTGATACTTATTCTAAGAAAAAAAAAATTAGACCAATTCTAATACATAGGTATGTGGGGGAAGAAACATGGGCCAGCATTAGCCATCTTGATGGCTAATGCCAGTCCTACTACAATCAAGCCATGTGACCTTGGTCAATCATGGGAACCTATCTGGGCTTCGATGACTACATATGCAAAATGGAGACAATAATTTTGTTTCACATCATAGTTCATGTAAAGGTTAAATGAGATAATGCGAACACTTAAAACACTTTAAAATCTTATACGAATTAAATATTCTTTAAAATGAGGTATTTTTACATTTTGCAAATATACCCTATGATACAACGCCATCTCTCCCCATTCCACACATCCACTCTCCTGCCCACAATACATTACAGCCACATTGATGGGTCTTTTATCAGCATGCTGATGCAGTGCACAGCTGTGTTGTTAAATGAATAACAGACAGAAATAAGCAACTGTTCTTTGTTTATGTCAACACAGTTTAAATTTGTGAGTCTTATGATAGGTATATTATAGCCATATTGCCTTGAAGGTATCTTAAAGATATAAAGAAAAAGCAAAAAGGAAAAACAGAAAGATTAAAAGAAAGTCTGGCTAATCAATAATTTACTGTAGACTTGCAGATCGTAGTCTTTCTTTGCAGTTCCAGCAACATTCGATGCCACACATGTGTATAGCCCTGCATCAGATCTTTCCGCAACTGAGATCTGTAATTGTCTGCCTCCAGATAAAGTTCTGACTCGCCCTGCAGAGTCAGTCATCACTGGCAAGCCTGCAAAGAAAACAAAATGCCAGAATATGAAGCAAAAATATATAGCATTTTGTGTACACACTCTGATAAGTATGTTTATTTACATCTTAGTTCAAAGACCTAAAAGACACCCACCATTTTTTTCCTATTCACTGAAAACTTTGGTACTTCTTACCTAAAAGACAGAAGACACTGTAAAATAATCCTATGCAAAAAGGAGGAGGAGAAGGAAGGAGAAGAGGGGCAGGAGGGAAAGTAGGTATTTACCAAGATTGTCTTTGGCAAATTTTTCTTTCAATCAACATTGCATTTGAAAGCGTACTTAGAAAAATTAAGTAAAATCTTAAAACAGTAAAACAAAATTATTTTAAAAATCAACAAAAAAATACTGGGCGCCTAAGTGGCTAAGTCAGTTAAGAGTCTGCCTTCAACTCAGGTCATGATCCCAGGATCCTGGGATCGAGCCCTGCCTCAGGCTCCCCCCTCATCGTTGCAAGTCTGCTTCTCCTTCTCCCTCTGTGATCTCTCTCACCCTCACTATCTCTCAAATAAATAAATAAAACCTTAAGAAAATCACCTAAAATATAGATGATCTGTCTGATACTTAATGGATACAAATAAATATTTATTGATGAACAAATTGAAAATTTGGTCAACCACAAAATTCAATCTTAACATACATTGCAAAACTGTCACAAATACAGCAAAAATGTTATAGAAAATATTTTTAAAGCTTATTCTCAGGATGATAAAAGAATTCTTTGAATGGTGGATTCAGGTTATAAAGCAATCAACTAATACAGAAAAGTTAATTATTTTCTGGAGAAGTTTCAAAACTGAAGATTTTCAGATAGATAGTCCAGAAGTTACCATGTGCTACACCTTTAATATAAAGCAATCATGCTATCTAGAATTTTATTTTGCAAACCCCAGGAAAGTTGGTTAATAAACTGACATGTTTGTCAAACCACATATAGATTTGTTTAACATTTATATTTAATTTTATAAATGTTGAGGGTGAAAACTGACCTTTCTTCTTCCAAACAAGATTTGGGGGTGGAATACCACTTGATTCACACAATAAACTAATGAGATTCCCTTCAATGACTGTAAGTTGAGCACGTTCATCAGAACCATAAATATTTGGTGGTACTGAAAAAGGAAAAAATACTATATTACATTAACTTTACATAAAATTTCCTTAACATTTTACATTAAAAAAAAAAAGGTTCCCATTCAAATGACATAAGGGAATAATTAGCCCTTGAGGTTGACATATCAATACTACATTAAAAGTCAACTGTAAGACACAGAATAAATACCTATTAGCAAACTTCCTGTTTTTACAGACAGAAACTTAACAAAATATTCAGAAGCTAATGTATTGTAGATAGTTACACTTTTTGCATAAAAAAGCTAAAGCGCCTACCAAATTTACACTTAACTGTCATTTCTGCTCAGCCAGTTTTGATGTCTCAGCAGCTGAACAGAACTGGAAAACATCAGGCTTACAACATGATGGTAAAGGAGAGACATAGGGGTTTGACCTAAGAAATGGATATGTTACCTATTCTAGAATGCACAGCCTGCCTCCCCACTGTTTTCTAGTTTCTCTTTGGAATGTTTAAGTGAACACTGACTACCCATGCTCCTCTCAAGGAGGCCAAGTCTGCCTTTGCTAGCTGATGTCTCCTCTCCAGTTGCTTCTCCAGCGGCCATATTATCAGGGGCAGATGCTTGCTCTTCCAAGCTCGTGGGAGTTGAGGAGTGGGAGAATCCTTCTTCCCCCTCAATATAGCTTCTAGTCATTGTTCAACTCCAACTGCCCCAAGTGAAAACCTCCTCTTTTGAGGCTCATGCCCCCAGTTTACTTCTCTTTCCCCCTTACCATCATCTGTGAACCCCCCATTTTTTTTCTATTCACTGAAAACTTTGGTACTTGTTTTTATCTTTCTCCTTCACACAGAGACCTGGCATGCTTCTGTATGAACTCAACATCTGCACGTATGCCCAGTCTAACCACCACGGCTACTCACTTCCTCGATCTGCTCATCCCTTTCTCCACCATGTTGATCATCTAGAACTTTTCTCCTACTGCTCTGTCCTTGTATTTCTTTCACTCAATTACTCCCGGTTCTCACTTTATCAACCTTAGTTGAGTCTCAAGTCACTTCTCAGAAACCTCCCAAACCAGCTGCCTACCCTTGTTTACAGACTTCTCTATCCAGCTTAGATTTCATGATCAATAATTTCAACTACTCCTTTGCCAATAATCTCAACTGCTTTGCACTGCTGTCCTTCCTATTTTGAAACACCTTTCCTCTGGATGAATCCTACAGTTTACTCTGTCATCTCCTATACCACAGACAGAAAGTTCTGCAGAAGAAAACAACAATTACATAGATTGCCATTACTCTAAGTATACCATCTCCAACCTCAATTCTACCCTCCTCTACTCCCATGGCTTACCACGGACACAAATACTTGCAAATCTGTATCTGTAATGCAGACCCCATGAGGTCTAGATTTTTGTATCTGACTACTAAACATCTCCGTCTGGATACATCAGAGGCACTTTCAAACTTGACTTGTCCACAACTGAACTCAGTCGCCTTTGTTCCTTCACTGAGGGAATGACACTGCCGTTCATATGGCTCATCTGGCCAACCCACACCAACATCCATCCTTTCCTCTTCTTCTTTTCACACCTTTCCATGTAATCAATTAATCTTGTTAATTCAATTTCTTAAATACTACTAGAGTTTATTTGTTTTATTCCCTAAATATAGATCTGAACACCCAGTCCTTCTTTAAATCCTTTTAACAGTATCTTATCACCTTAAGAATCAGATCTATACTTCAAAAGTTTTAGAGGTCCTTTTCAATCTGTCCCCTTTAACCTTTCCTACCTAATAGCTTCTCATTCTCCACTGTACCACACCAGGCTCCGTAGTGAGTGGATGTTTGGTTCAATGAATGCAGACAGTCTTCTCCAGGTCTCTGTAGTGCTTCCATCCTCTTTAGAGAGCTAATGTCAACTCATTCTTCAAATCCCAATTAGATGTCATGAATCCTGATATGTCTTCCCACAAATACTCCTATGATATCTCTTAGGAGATTTAATTTTAATTGACTATTTAAAGAAAGATATTCCTGCAGCAGCAGACTATATGTTCTGTGTGACCAGTGTCTTTGCCTTTCTCATTAACCTCTCTATGTCTACATGAGGCACAGTGACTAGAACACAGAGGCACACCCATAAATATTTTTTGAGTAATTCTATCTTTGATGTCTCAACTTTTTCGCCCTATCATTTATTCTTATATATACTGTATTCTGCTTTCCACTATTAAATTGATTTTCTTTAAGAGGCATTGGTCCCATTTATAAATTGCACTTTATAGTTTATGTCTAATTTCACTTTTCTGCAACATGTGACACTATTCATTCATTCACCTACCCATCCATCTATGTCCAACTTATTCCTTGCCCATATTCTTCTTTTGGGTACACCATTGTCTTTAGTTTTGATGACACGAGTGTTTCCCTACTTCTTTCACTGCTTCTTCCAGTTTCTCATTTGTGTCTCTTTTTCTGACTTACCTGGTGAGAGTCATTATACAGTACTCTTCTGTATACATTCTTCTTTTTCTCTAAGGGATCTCAACCGCCACATATATACTCATGTCTCTAATTTTATATTTTAACTCTTTTCTCTCTCTCTTCTAAATGATAGGCTTCTATTTCTGACTGCATGGTAGACAGCATCACATGGACACTCTACAGGTATCTTCAATACAGCATTGCAAAAATGAATTTCTCACCTCATTTTCTAACTGATGATCCCTCCTAATTTTTCTCTTTTTCAACCTTTACTTGACAAAACCCAGTGCAATGTCTTGTCCATACTAGAAGTTATACAAATATTTTTCCCATTTGAAAGAAATGAGAAAGAAAGGGAAGGAGCAATGGAGGGAGAATAGGGGTGAGAAGAGGCAGGAACAGATGTTAATGATACATAAGTAATATACAGCAAATAAATTACCACCTAGTAAATTTTACTATTTAAAGGTAAATTAATCCTTTTATAGGGTGAATAATAGCACTTCTCATAATCTTCCTTAAGAATTTTAGAATGATAATAATTTATAATTAACAAATCATTTTCTACATAAACACATGCTTTTAAAGACTTAAAACATATGTTCTCTCCATTGGAATAAAATTATTTCCTCTACCCATTTTTATTTTAAAAATATGGTTTTGAATAAACTTAGAAATCAAAGAGAAATTTCAGCTCATTATCTCAATAGTTAAAAAGTTTAAACAAATACAATCAAAATTAAGAGGGCAATATGTTATAAATGAATTTAAAGAAGTAAATAAAATAAAGGTGGTTATGCTGGAAATGGGAGTACTTTTTAACAATTAGCAGACAGTTGTAGCTAGGTAAAAGTTGTGAAAATTCCTAAGCATTATCTTAATTGGTAACAAATGGTAGAATATCAAGTGAGGATGACTTTTCTCACTGGTCAGCACAGTAATCCCACCTCCCACCAAGTGCAGGTGTTCCCACTCACACACAGAATCCATAGGCATGGTTTGGCCTTTTGACTTATTTCAATTGATCAAACCACCCCACCAACAGTTCATGGAGAAAGCCCAATCATTAGTCAATTATCATATGGCTTCACTTACTTGTGGAGCATAAGGAATAACATGGAGGACATTGGGAGATGGAGAGGAGAAGTGAGTTGGGGGAAATCGGAGAGGGAGACAAACCATGAGAGACTGTAGACTCTGAGAAACAAACTGAGGGTTTTGGAAGAGAGAGGGGGTAGGGGGTTGGATGAGCCTGGTGGTGGGTATTACAGAGGACACGTATTACATGGAGCACTGGGTGCGGTGCATAAACAATGAATTTTGGAACACTGAAAAAAATAAAATAAATATAAAATTAAATTAAATTAAATTTAAAAAAGAACATCCTGGTTTTAAGAGCCAAAGAGTATAAGCTCAGGCAGGAGAGTAGAACTGTTCTACCTGAAAATTACAATGACTAAAACATACAGGTTCTGGAAGTCTATCTATAATTGATCTTAAATTAATTACATATAATCACACTTACCCCAAATATTGACATTATAGTTTTTCTCAGTTTTTCCAGCAACGTTTGTTGCCTCACAAGTGTAACGACCAGTGTCTTGAACTTGAGCCTCTTCAATCTAAAAACAAAACCATGCTTTGAAATTTCAGTTTCAATTTCATAATTGGAGCTTTTCTATTCATGTTATTTGTGACTTCTTATTTTTCATGAGTATTCTAAAGATTTTCAAACATATAGAAAGGAGAGAGAATAGTAAAATGTATGGCTATATGCCCATCACCCACATTCAACATTTAAATCAAGATTCAACAATTTTCATCTATATCATACTTAGTTTTAATCTAATTAATATTAGTGGCTGAAGGCTTAGAAAGGCCTTTTAAATATAATGACATAAAATTTAGATTAAATGGCAATAAAAATCAAATTAATTTCTGAATAAGATTCTTAGGGCTTTAAAATAGATAACCTTTATATATTTAGGATATTCAGTAAAATAACACCTTTATTATTGGTTTATTACATGTCTTCTCCCTATATGGTTTATAAGTTTCTTTTTTAAAGAAAACTTTTATTTCAATTCTAGTTAGTTAACCTACAGTGCAATATTGGTTTTAGGAGTAAAATTCAGTGATTCATCACCTACATACAACACCCAGTGCTCATCATAACAAGTGTCCTCCTTACCTCCATTACCCATCTACCCCATTCCCACCCACTTCCTTCCAACAACCCTCAGTTTATTATCTATTGTTAAGGAGTTTCTCATGGTTTCTCTCTCTCTCATTTCCCCCCTCTCATATGTTCATCTGGTTTGTTTCTTAAATTGTACATATGGATGAAATAATATATTTGTCTTTCTCTGACTGACTTATTTCACTTCGCATAATACATTCTATCTCCATCCACATTGCTGCAAATAGCCAGATTTCATTCTTTTTTGATGGCTGAGTAATATTTCATTGTGTAGATTACCAGATCTTCCTTACCCATTCATCAGTCGATGGACATTTGGGCTCTTTCCATAGTCTAGCTATTGTTGATAGTGCTGCTATAAACAGTGGGGTGCATGTACTTTTTCAAATCCACATTTTTGTATCCTTTGGGTAAATACCCAGTAGTGCAGTTACTGGATCATAGGGTAGCTCTATTTTTAACTTTCTGAGGAACCTCCATACTGTTTTCCAGAGTGGCTGCACCAGTTTGCATTCCCATCAGTAGTGTAAGAGGGTTCCCCTTTCTCCACATCCTTGTCAATACATTTTGTTTCCTGCGTTGTTAGTTTTAGCCATTCTCACAGGTGTGAGGCAACACCTCACTGCAGTTTTGATTGACATTTCCCTGATGATGAGTGATACTGAGCATCTTTCATGTGTCTGTTAGCCATCTGGATGTCTTCTTTGGAAGAATATCTATTCATGTCTTCTGCCTATATCTTAACTGGATTATTTGCTTTTGGGTGTTGAGTTTGTTTGTTTTTTTAAAAAGATCTTTTTTTATTTATTTGTCAGAAAGAGAGAACACAAGCACGGCGAGCGCCAGGCAGAGGGAGAAGTAGGCTCCCCACTGAGCACAGAGCCCAATGTGGGAGTGGGATCATGACCCGAGCTGAAGGCAGACGCTTAACTGACTGAGCCAACCAGGCATTCCTGAGTTACATCAGTTCCTTATATATTTTGGATACGAAGCCTTTATCAGATATGTCATTTGCAAATATTTTCTCCCATTCCATAGGTTACCTTTTAATTTTGTTGATGCTTTCCTTCAATGTGCAGAAGCTTTTTATCTTGATGAAATCCCAGGAGTTCATTTTTGTTTTTGTTTCCTCTGCCTCCAGTGACTTATCTAGTAAGAAGTTGCTATGGAGGCAGCTGGGGGTCTGACCCTTGGTTTTGGCGCATGTAATGATCTCAGGGTCATGAGATTGAGCCCCACATTCGGTTTTGTGCTCAGTAGGATCATAGGGTAGCTCTATTTTTAACTTTCTGAGGAACCTCCATACTGTTTTCCAGAGTGGCAATCCTCTCCCTGTCTGTCTTCCTCGGCTGCTCCCTCTCTTGGGATCATCTCCCTGTCTGTCTTCCTCGGCGGCTCCCCCCCACCTCAAATAAATATTAATCTTTAAAAAAAAAAAAAAAAGAAGAAGAAGTTGCTGTGGCTGAGGTCAAACAGGTTCCTCCCTGTATTCTCCTCAAGGATTTTGATGGTTTCTTGTCTCACATTTAGGTCTTTCATCCATTTTGAATTTACTTTTGCGTATGATGTAAGTGGTCCAGTTTCATTCTTCTGCATGTTGCTGTCCAGTTCCCCAACACCATTTGTTGAAAAGACTTTTTTCCATGGATATTCTGTCCTGTTTTGTCGAAGATTAGTTGATCGTATAGTTCTGGATCCATTTCTGGGTTTTCTATTCTGTTCCATTGATCTATGTGTCTATTTTTGTGTCAGTCCCATACAGTCTTGATGACTACAGATTCGTAATATAGCTTGAAGTTCAGAATTGTGATGCCTCCAGCTTTGCTTTGCTTTTTCAGGACTGCTTTGGCTATTTGGGGTCTTTGTGTTTCCATCCAAATTTTAGGATTGTTTATCCAAGCTCTGTGAAAAAAGCTGGTGATATTTTGATAGGGATTGCATGAGATGTGTAGATACCTTTGTGTAGCAGAGATGTTTTAACAATGTTTGTTCTTCCATTGCATGAGCGTGGAATGTTTTCCATTTTCTTTGTGTCATCTTCAATTTCCTTCCTAAGTGTTTTATACTTCTCAGAGTACAGATCTTTTACCTCTTTGGTTAGGTTTATCCTTAGGTATCTTATGATTTTGGGTGCAACTGCAAATGTGACTGATTCCTTGATTTCTTTTTGTGCTGTTTCATTATTGATGTATAGAAATGCAACAGACATCTGCACACTGATTTTATATCTTACAACTTTGTTGAATTCATGCATTAGTTCTACCTATTTTTGGTGGAGTCTTCTGGGTTTTCTACACAAAGTATCATGTCATCTATGAATAGTGAAATTTTGAATTCTTCCTTCCCCATTTGGATGCCTTTTATTTCTTTTTGTTGTTTGATTGCTGAGACTAGATTTACAGTACTATGTTAAGTAGTAATAGCAAGAGTGGACATCCTTGTCTTGTTCTTGACCAGAGGGAAATGTTCTGTTTTTCCCCACTGAGGATGATATTAGCTGCGGGTCTTTTGTATATGGCCTCTATGATTTTGAGGTATGTTTCATTTATCTCTACTTTGTTGAGGGTTTTTTAATCAAGAAAGGATGCTGTATTTTGTCAAATGCTTTCTCTGCATTTATTGACAGGATCTTATCCTTTCTTTTATTAATCTGGTGTACCACATTGATTGATTTGTGAATATTGAACCACCCCTGAAGCCCAGAAATAAATCCCACTTGGTCATGGTGAATGACACTTTTAATCTACTGTTGAATTTGCTTTGCTAGTATTTTATCAAGAATTTTTGCATCTATGTTCACCAGGGATATTGGTCTGTAATTCTCCTTTTTTAAAAAACAGAAATTCAAATACTTAACACATAATGTATTATTTGTTTCAGGGGTACAGGTCTGTGATTCACCCCCTTTCCCTCCAGCAACCCTCAGTTTATTTCCTATGATTAAGAGTGTCTTATGGTTTGTCTCCTTCTCTGCATAACATCACATATGTGATATATATATATATATATATATATGAATGGAGTGTTATACACACACACACACACACACACACACACACACACACATATGAATGGAATGTTATTCAGCCATAAACAAGGATGAAATCTGGCCATTTGCAACAACATGGATGTAGCTAGAGAGTATAACATTAAACTATGTAAGTCCTTCAGAGAAAGACAAATACCAAATGAGTTCATTTATATGTGAAATTTAAGAAACAAAACAAATGAGTAAAGGGGAAAAAAGAGAAAGAGAAACAAAACAAGAAACAGGCTCTTAACCACAGAGAGCAAACTGACGGTTACCAGAGGAGAGGGGGGTGGAGAGATGGTGAAACAGGTGAAGGGGATTAAGGAGGACACTTGTGATAAGCACTGGGTGTTGTATGTAAGTAATGAGTCACTATTATCACAATATTGTACACCTGAAACTAATATAACACTAATGTTAACTATACTGGAATTAAAATAAAAACTTTATTAAAAAAAATACATTGCTTGCCTAGTGTGTTCCAGGCAAAATGAAACAGTAAGAATCTACTACTTTACCTGGTTGAAGATCTGCATGAATCATTTTGGGAAATGCACAGGTAAGACAGTTTTAACTGACTCGTTTTGTCTGAGTTCTGTACAAGTTTTTATTTCCATGCAGTCCTCCCTGCACACCCCTCAGTGGGACCTGCACACTTCAGGGTAACTGGCCAGCCTCTATGGTAGAGATTCAATAGATACCAGGATTTTTTCACCCTCACTTTTCTTCTGGCTTCCCAAACCTATTGAGATCTGTGCTCTAAAGAAATCAACTTCTATACTCTGAAATTTGCGAAGACATTTCTAATCACACATAGCTGTCCCCTCCCAGTGCTGGGATTTGTGTTCATACAATTGTCTCCCTCTGTCATTTGGTCCGAGCCGGGGTTTGAGAATACTACCCGTTGATTTCTAGAGCTCTAGGTCTGCCTCTGAGCATGGCCAGTGTTTTTTGCTTTTCTCCCCCTAGACGGCTCAACGGACTTATCCTACTTTCCTCCATCAGTTATTCCAGCCTTTCCTTATTTACCCAGCTCCACCATTACAGGTCATATTTCCTAAGGTCTCTACTTGGTTGCCTCTAACACACTCCATACTCCCTCCCATTCTCTCCCACACTTCTGCTCTCCTTATATAAGCTTCTCAGCTTCCTATGTGCTGATACCATTATCCATTTCCTAAGACTCCCTTTGTTTGACACTAATAACCTTCCTTTACCAAAAGGCTATGTGGCATAGGGGTTAGTAGCATGAGTTTTAAAGCTATACTCCCTGTATTCATATCCCATTTCTGACACTTAGTAACTGCGGGATGATTACCTAGCCATTCTTCCAGTTTCTCAATAGGGTTATTATGAGGAATTTATAAACACACCAATGGCTTATTGACTTCCTGAACACTAATTCCTTTGTATTTTTAATTTTTTAAAGATTATCCATTTATTTTTTTGAGAGGAAAGGAAGAGAGAGCGAGCAAGCAAGAGCACAAGAGCAGGGGGAGGGAGAAGCAGACTTGCTGCTGAACAGGGAACCCGACTCAGGGCTTGATCCTAGGACCCTGAGATCATGACCTGAGCCGAAGGCAGATGCTTAACCTACTGAGCCACCCAGGTGTCCCCTGAATCCCAATTCCTTAAACTGGTAATGTTAGCTCTTCTTTCACTCAAATCAACCTTGTCAATATTATTTCCAAATATTCACTTTATTAAATTATCTGTTTCAGCCACACTAGCTTACTTGCTTTCTATTATCATGCCTTTTTTTCTCATCTACACATAAAAAGCCAAGTAGCCTTTCAAGATTTCCAGGCAACTGCAGTCTCTCACCTTTCACTATCCTTCTAGATTGTGTTACCTGTACCATCTGAATAGTAACTAACTTACACTTATAGTAATTACTGCATTTTCAACGGAACTGTTAATTTTCATATATTTATGCAAAATTGGAGGAAACTGAGGGTAGGAAATGTGTCTATTTTTCACACTGTATTCAGAGCACCTAGAATGGGTGTTTATTTGCTGAGTGGTTGAATGACTAAAAATGAAGTATTCGTTAGAATAGTTCTATAATGTTTTCCCAGAAGCATTTTGGATGGTTTCTGGCTACAAATATGGATAAATAACTAAATCTTACTAAGCATAAAATTTTAAATATTATAAACCTCATTAATAAAAGAGTACCTAGAATTTTACAAGATGAAATTAGTAGAACATGTGTAGACAGGCAAGTTTAAAATCAAAGCCATGAGCTTAGGAATAATATAAGAAGAAGTAAATGAATCTCTAGCCTTACCTTTAACACACTTCCATTTTCAGAGATACTGAGGCCTGGTTTCTTCAGCAAGGGGCGGCCATCCTTCAACCAAGTCAAAGTAGGTGGGGGGATAGCATCACTCTGACACAGTAGCTCCACAGCTTGGTTAATGAGGACAGAGATGTTCTGTTCTTCTCCCATAATATTCGGAGGAACTAAGTGAAAGAAGTGTTTTCCCTCAGGATAAGACAGGCCAGCTCACTGCTTATCTTTAAGTTATTTACCAAATAATTTATTAGTTCTTTTAAGATGTAGGATCACAATAATCCTAACATACCCTCTTTGCATCATTTGGTTCAGAATGAAATATTAAGAAATCACTGATTAATATGTTCCCATTGAACAGAAATACCTTTCACTTTAAGAAGTTTTAGAACTGGACGTTCTCACCAAGTGCCTAGTTCAGAAACTTTTTGAATAAGGTGTTACTGCTTAATATTTCTAGTAATAAATTACTCGTGAAGCATTTTGGAAATAACAATAATTAAAAGCATATATACTTTTGATTATTTAAAAATATTTTTTGCCAAAGAAAATAAATTTTATCAACATGGAGGCAAAATTAAAAAAATAGAGTTGAAAGAGACCACCTGGTCCCACCTCACGGTATGTAAAACATGAAGTAGGTGACAGACAATAACTTATTTGAAAAAATGTGACTAATTTGTGGCAAAGCTAGGAGTCTTCTGATGTGCAGTTTAGAGCTCTTTTTGGTTTTCCATGATGACTTGTCAGCTTTCTATGGAATAAAGACCATGTGGGATAACTGACACAATAAAGAACAAAATGAAAGCAGTGGCCAGCTGTATAACATACAACTACATAAAAAGAGGAAATGAGTTGAAATTTTAATGAGATTAAAATTAGAATCCCCTGGCTATCAAGCTTGTCAGATGCTGAAATGTGTTCTTGGAAAAGTCTAAGGAATCTCCTTCCCTTGGGTGTATTAAAATATAGAGTAAACAATCATTTGTCTCAGATGGTTTAGGTACAGTCCTGCCAAGAATGAGAGGGTAGGCTCCGTAACTTCTCAAGGACTCTTTCAGGACTGTATTTATAATAATTCAAAAAACACAAACTAACGATGAAATCAGGCCTGTTATAAAAGGGCCACTCTGAAAAAAACAGAGAGGAATTTCCTTGGCCATTTCTCACTAAATCCCATAACTAGTCAGGATTGTAGGCAATGTACCATATTCACAGTGTTTTTTTTCTCTTGATAAGAAAGGTTAAGCTGCACTGAAATGAATCCTAAGGGATTTTCCAAATGCCCTGATAGAAACAAGATTTTTGTGGTAAGGATCGTTATTTTGGTTTCTGAGCCACTGTTTCAGGCTGGATCCTGCAGCATGTGGGAAAAGGACAATGAATGCAACAGGCTTTGACGACTAACACTGCCGTTCTGTAACCAGGAGGTTTCTCTATGGAGGGAAAGGCATATATACTAAAGGCCACTTTCTTGTACTGTTTCCGGATGCAGCACCTGTGCTGAATCCACAGGAACTGATGCCATGATATAGAGAAATGTCATGCACCGTCACTGCAATAGACTAATGGAGCATTTGGGCAGAGATTCCTAATGTCCCTTCTGCTCTGTTTAACGGCACACACAGACTTCTGGCTCTTGATAGGCTTAGAGTAATCTATGGGGGAACAGAAAACAGTGGGATTGTTTTTAATATGTGACACATTAGATAAAAGATATATAACCAACCTGTCTGAGATTAAAACTGCTAAAATATTAGCAAAATCAGCACCATTAGTACTGTTTTCTAAGATATTATGATAGATATTATGTTTTCTAAGATATTATAAAAAATTAAGATACATTCACCAATCTTAGCACAGAAAGCCCTAAATAAAATAGCCTAACATTTAACAGCTTGCACATAATTTCAAGTAAAGTCTGGTCTCAGGGGACAAAAAGTACCATAACTGCATAAAAATATGTTTATCTTAGAGTATTTATAGAATTTACAAAAGAGCATGAATTCTTTGTGACTACTTGTAGAAGTAAAAGTCAGAAATAATTCAAGAAAGCAGAATGCTAATTTATTTCCAAATATTTTTCCTCCAATTATTTTTCTTTATGGCTAAATGAGTTGAATCAAGTTCAAAAAGAAACCAGACTTTTTTTTTTTCAAATTGCGAGGAAAAAATGCAAAAACAATAGAGTATTTGTTTCTAAAGGAACATAAATTAAAGCAAATCTAATTATAGCTGAGGGTATATATTACTGAAATGCATCTATGTTTTCTGTCCTTTCATTTCCAACTTTTTGTTTAGTCTGAGAAGAGAAAAGCCTCTACCCTTTAGATCTCAGCTTCCTTAGATGTTATCCTTATTGAGCTTTGTGGTTATATTGCTTAGGAAGGGGCAGGGGGTATCATGTCTGATTCTCATTCTATGCCTTATACTTGTTAAATTCAATTATCAACATCAGCACTGCCGCAGGGTTACACTCAAGTTCCTGGAACACATGTGGTCTCTAAGACAGTTCTCTGAGCTTAGATTCAAAGTAAAGGTACAGGAAACTCTACCATTTAAAAACCTAATTCTCTCGTTTTAGCACCGCAGAATATGGTAAAACATACCCTGAATTTATACAGGGGGGAAATATTTTAATGAACTACTCTTACAATTGTAGGGAAAGCTATTTTAACCACTGTCTACTCTTCTTATCACCCCCATACTCTACAATGTCAATCTGAAGGGAATTGGCCCCTGGAAATGAATACTCACTAGGCTCCAATGAGACTCCAGATTGTCAAGGTTACTACTACAAATGTAGGAATATAATATATGCAAATAACACTAAGAGGGGAGCAGAGATTGGAAACTAATTTCAGATTATGAGTCAGAAATTGTACAGTTCTTTAAATGCTTGCTGGGCATCTATATTTCAAATGCTAAGCATAGGTAAATGTTGGCTAACCATCTGACTGTTATAACAGGAAAGATCCCAGTTTTCAGACCAAAAGAGTGGTATAGAAATGCCTTGGCAGGGTGCCTGGGTGGCTCAGTGGGTTAAGCCTCTGCCTTTGACTCAGGTCAGCTCAGGTCATGATCTCAGGGTCCTGGGATCAAGCCCAGTATTAGGCTCTCTGCTTAGCAGGGAGCCTGCTTCCCCTCCCCCTCTGCCTGCCTCTCTCTCTCTTTCTCTCTCTCTCTCTCTGTCAAATAAATAAATAAAATCTTTAGAAATGCCTTGGCAAATGATAAAAAATAGTGATGTGCGTTTTTATGACTCCTGGAAAAGATATCAATGCTCTTTCGTCTCTCTGGTATACTTTTGACACTAACCCATGTAGAAACAGAAGGAGCCAATTCCAGATTTTCAGTTCTGACTAAAACCCAGCAAATACCCCTCTGCTTGCTAATTATTGAAGGAACTTTTGTATCACAGACTTAGATTGACTGATGAATCATTCTCTAAGGATAATTCACATTGTCAGCTTTCCAATTCTCCATAAGACATAAAAATGACCCAATTAGATTTAAGCGAAGGAACAGACTACGTGGGATTGGGCATTTTAGTCCCATCTGTTATCTCTGACACAGCACTAGCAAAGCTGAAGGCTGGATGAGGACCCATGTCAATTGCAGAAGCAACACAAAAGAGGGAACATAGAGAGCCCTTTAGTAGTTTACTGATGTCAGCTGGGATTTTCAAGATCCATTAGACATGTAAGTTAGCCATGTTGTAACAGGATTTTTTTAAATTAAAAAAACTATAACTTTAAGTTATTTGTGATTGTTACATTTACTTTTGGCAAACTTAGAAAGAGGAGTCAACCCCCTACATGGTCTGGAGGTTAAAAAAAATCTCTCTCTATATATAGATATAGATATATATACACACACATACATATATACGTATATGTATGTGTGTATATATACACACATATAGAATAGGAGTGAACTACTTGGAAGTGAGGCAGGACTAGGACTGTACACGTGAAACTAACATAACACTGTATGTTAATTATACAGGAATTGACAGAAAAAGCCCAGATACTCTTGGTGGGGCCACGAAGAAACAATTCCATTACTCCATGACCAAGGAATATAATGCAAATAAGACACTGAAAAAAGCCTAAAACAGCTCTAAATGCAAAGGTAAACTAAAATGTGGAATGAAAAACACATCCTATGAATGGAGGCCAATTAGAACTGAACTTTGTTCAGGAGGACTTCTGCTGTGATAGAATTAGACATTGCCTTTTGTACCTTATAGCTGTATCATAGGTAGGAAAAAACTCAAATTTTCTCTAAATTTATGCCTAACTTTTGCTTCTCAAATAGCCTTTAATTCATAGACATAGTATTGACTAAAAAACATACTGATTATAAATATAAAAGTAATAAAATCAAGGCTTTGAGTAGAATAGCTCAAGAGAGCTACTTAAACAAATTCTCCCTATAGTGAAAAGATTATATCTTCTAAATTGCTAAGCTGCTCTCCATAGTCATGTTCTTCAGAGTTTTCTATGAAACCAACACCTAGACTTTTAACTTCTCAGAACATTAAGAAAGGAAAATCAGACAAAGTCAACTATAAAGCAGGAAGGTAGAATTTGATTTGAAATGATACTGTAAAACCATTTCTATTGCTCATGGTTCTTTATTGTCAACAACTTCTTTAACTTCTTCAATGATTTTAGGAATTAAACATATCTATACCAGAACGGAAATAATTATTAAAATATTTCACCATATACTCTGAGGTCAATGTCCCTTTGTTTCTCCCCAGCAGCATTCACAGCAACGCAGGTGTATCTCCCAGTATCACTGATTTGAGCGCTGGTCAGTGCTAGGATGCGGCCTCCAGACAGAACCTTTCGATGAGAGGAAAGGTAAATAGTCAACATGCTCCTCTGAGAAACATATGCATAAACAGCCTTTTTTCCTCCTATTTTCTGAGGTTTATCAATTGACATTTGCCTCCAGAAAGATTTCCACTTGGACATTTTATTTTTCCACTTGGATATTTTAAAGTGGGCAAGCATCATATAATCTACTTCTTAACCTCTCTTTGAAAGAAGACTGTGAAAAGCTAGAACCAAACTTGGTAATACCCACTGAAAACAAGTCCCTGTATATGAAATCAAGTGAAGGTCCAATCTCATCCATCCTTACTGCAGAGAGAGAAAAAGGCACCAGGGGAGAAAGATGAGAAGAAGTGGGAATAAGAGCAGCTAATCTTCCTTCTAATTTTCTTGGGGAGGATAAATAAGAAGTTATAATTAATAGCGAAGTAGCAACCAAGTAAATTAACTAGTCACAACAATGGCTCTTTAATCCCGTTGGTCTAGTTGTACTTCTAAAATATTGACATTAACCCTGGATCTTCCGTGGTCCCAAATTCTGCAAGCAGTGGATTTTTGAGAAAAACCAAGAAGAATGGTGGGAAAACTAAGTTCTCTATTAGGCAAAATAAAATTTAGGTACACTTTAAATGAGATAGGTGTGCTTCTATAATTTTAATTTTGAATCAATGTGAAACACTTAAACTGCTTTCTCAGATTCAAATTTCATTTCTACAGTGTTGTGTTTCTAATTTTTCTTACTTTATTACTTTATGTTTTTGTAAAATTAAATATACCCTACATGGTTCTCTAATTCATGAATGTTTCCAAACATTTTAATACAAATTTTAGGAAGAAATTCCTGTTTTTGTTGTTGATAAACACTTCTTTGTGCAAGGTATCTTTTGTGCTGGTGGCAGGGAATGAGGATGGGGAGGGAGGCAGAAAGACAAACGAACAGTCAAAATATAGTACCTACATATGAAACAAAAGAATTTTTAGATGTCTAAGCATTTAAAGAATTGTTTAGAAATCCCAATTGTGTGGCTATGGTAATTATGGAAGTAAATGTGTATGTTTTTGGATAACATTTGTCAATTTTATTCTCTAAATCTTGTTAACAGCTTTCCCTGTTTGTACTTATTTAATAACTAGGTGGTAGATCACCCTTAAGACATGGCAGAGAGTACCTGTAACCCGTTAGCAAAACTAGAGACAGGGCTCCCATCTTTCAGCCAGGTCAGACTTGGGGCAGGTGTTCCTCTGGCTTCACATTCTAACCTCACCAGGTTATTAACCACCACTGCCACCATGTTATTGCTGCCAGAAATTGATGGGGGCACTGAAAAGAAATAAAATGGAAATAAAAGTAAGATATATTAATATCACAGGATATTTCATCTCAAAATAATGAAAAGAATGTACAATGTCTACCGTTGTGTTTCCACATGTGAGTTTTTCATGGTTTGGTTTGGTTTTGGTGATCTCTTTCACATCATTTATTTGAGTTTCTAATTACAGCTATTCAGTTGTCAACATCTCCATTTTACAGATGAGGAAAAGGATGTTTTGCTACTTTGTTTGGGAAATCCAATTTTTAATGCCAGAGCATGTTTTTGTTTCTTGATTTTCAGATGTGTGTGTCTGCGTGTGCATGTATCTTCCTCCACTGTATCCAAGACCACTATGTTGTCTTGAAAGCATTATTAGCGATCATAACTTAAAATCTTTCTTTGATCAAAACCTATGATTTTGATAGATAATATTTACAAACAGGGTTATTGTCATTAACTGATGAAATCATCAATGACTCAACAGTTCATCTAAAGTGAACTGAAGTTCAACAGCATGTGAAACTAGAGCATTTTAATAGGAGTCAGGAAATAAAAACAATCATCAGTTATAGAACACTGCACCTTTATAAAGATGACAAAACACACTATGTTAAATCTTCACACCGAAATTTTATAGAAGCACTTAATCATTTTGAATGCATTTTTACCCCAGGATGCATCTAGAAGTGCCACTAACCATGAACCTGCAGATTATAAAATAACTCTGTCGCTCCGGCTGAGTTGATGGCCACACATTTATATATGCCAGCGTCAGAGATCTGGGCACTTTCAATATCAATGATCTGTCCTCTGTTCAAGAAAGTCACACTGCTGGAGCCTGAGAGTGGACGATTATCTTTGTACCATGTAATAGCTGTAAGGGGAAAAAGAAAGAAGTCCGTCTACTTACATCTTTTTTTTTTTTTAAGATTTTATTTATTACATTTTTTTTTTTTTTAAGATTTTATTTATTTAACAGAGAGAGATCACAAGTAGGCAGAGAGGCAGGTGGAGAGAGAGAGAAGGAAGCAGGTTCCCCGCCAAGCAGAGAGCCCGATGCAGGGCTCGATCCCAGGGCCCTGAGACCACCATCCGAGCCGAAGGCAGAGGTCCAACCCACTGAGCCACCCAGGCGCCTCTACGTCTTTTCTTTTAAAGCTCGATACCATCAAACTGCAATAAAAAGAACTGCCTTAGTCAAGCAGAGAATAACAATTATCATATGGTTTCAATGACTTGTGGAACAAAAGGAATTGCATGGAGGACATAAGGAGAAGGAAGGGAAAAATGAAGGGAAAAAATCAGAGAGGGAGCTGAACCATGAGAGACTATGGACTCTGGGAAACAAACTGTGGGTTTCAGAAGGGAAGGGGTTGGGGGATGGGGGAGCCCGGTGATGGCCATTAAGGAGGGCATGTACTGCATGGAGCACTGGGTGTTATGCACAAACAATGAATCATGGAACACTACATCAAAAACTAATGATGTACTTTATGTTGACTAACATAACATAATAAAACAATTAAATTAAAAAAGGAAATATTAAGGAAGAAATACAAATAAGTTTAGGTTTATATAAAAATTATAAGCTTTCTTACCATTAAAGTTTATTCTAGCTTAGCTTAGTAATAATATTACAGTGTTGTCTTACTATTATCTTACTAACAACCACAATAATAAACATTTAAAGTTTGTGTATACACACACAAAAAAAGAATTGCTTTATTCTTATGCTTATCATCCAAGTATAGACAGTTGAAATATTTCTTTAGGATTAGTTTTTTTTTTAATTTAATTTCTTTTCAGTGTAACAGAATTCATTGTTTATGCACCACACCCAGTGCTCCATGCAATACGTGCCCTCCATAATACCCACCACCAGGCTCCCCCACCCCTTCAAAACCCTCAGATTGTTTTTCAGAGTTCATAGTCTCTCATGGTTCATCTCCCCCTCCAATTTCCCTCAACTCCCTTCTCCTCTCCGTCTCCCCATGTCCTCCATGCTATTTGTTATGCTCCACAAATAAGTGAAACCATATGATAACTGACTCTCTCTGCTTGACTTATTTCACTCAGCATAATCTCTTCCAGTCCCGTCCACGTTGCTACAAAAGTTGGGTATTCATCCTTCCTGATGGAGGCGTAATACTCCATAGTCTTTAGGATTAGTTTTGAGGATCAGGTAAGCCTAAGGGAAACATGAATAGCCAAGCCAATATAAGAGCCCTGAAAATGAAGTTATAAAGCAAGTATTTATCATATCATACTGAGAAACCAGTATTTCTCATTCTTTAAATGAGCTCTAAAATGTCAATATTATTTGATAGCAAACTTTTAACCAATTCTATTTCTTTTTGTTGTATATATTCCTCTCATCTGTAAAACTTTTGTCTATGAATTTGATCAAAACCAAAGACCGTACACAATATTAGCCTTAAAAAATTATGTTGTTTTTGATTCATATTAATTATTTACCAGTGATGAGAATTACCAAAAAGAATACTATTCTCATTAAATGATTGATTTACAAAAATAATCAACGTGCACTAGAGAAAAAAATGTTTTTCAACATAAATGTATAAAAAACTACCATTGTGGGTTTTGTGGCCACAGTAAGGACAATAAAACAATTAGTTATTCACATATATCTACTTTGTTTAAATGGGTAAATTATTTCATGCAGTTAGAAGCAATGAAAATTCAAAAATTTCACGCACCTAATTATATCCTTCATGTCATTGCTTTACTCTTGGAATGTATTTTATGATTTTTCCTTTATTAGTAATTACTATATTGTTTTCATAAAAAAGATTTCGTTCTTCCCAAAAATCTTAAAATGTCAATAAGTTAGGAGTCCACAAGTAAACCTACCGGGTAATGGATTTCCAGCTGCCTTACACTCCAGCTGAATGGGGTTGTTCAGCACCACGGTCTCATTCAACATCTTCCCTGCATCCTCCAGACTAGGCGGTTCTATAAGAAGCCCAAACATAATTAATTCACATAAGTAGGATATCTAAATGGAAACTATCTGCTCAGTGGAAATTATCGTTCCTTTCTGTCTTTCACATATATACACTGACATACTTGGAACAAAAGTATTCTATTAAGTAGAACTGAAGGACAGGATAAAAAAAAAAAATCTGGGGCACCTGGGTGGCTCAGTCTGTTGGGCATCTGCATTTGGCTCAGGTCATGATCTGGGATTCTTGCTGAGCGGGGAGTCTGCTTCTCTCTCTCTCTCTCTCTCTCTCTCTCTCCCCCCTTCTGTCCCTCCCCACTGCTCATTCTCTCTCTCACACACGAATAAAAAAAATAGAATAAATACATATAAATTTATCTTTAAAAGATCTTAATTAGTTTTCAGGATCATTCTTCTTTTGTCCCCAGTAGGAAAGTCCTCAGAATTATAGATTAGCAGGGCAGTAAAGATAGTTAAAGGAGTATTTTGTAATTCCAATTAATCTGATTGGTCTGATAATGAATTGCCTTTAACAAGAAGTAAGCTATTTCATCTGAACTCTTCCAGTAAAAGGGAAATCAGTATTTCTCAAACTATCTGACTTTACTTCAGATAGTACTATCTTAAACCATTTCAGAAAAATTAGAATTTTGGTTTTTGGTTTACTAGCAGTTTTTTTTCTTTTGATATAAAAGTTATAATTAAATCATTAGTAAAATAAAATAGAAAACTACATTTTTAATTTTAAACATCACAGATAATGCTACTCTATTATTTAATGTTCATATAATAAAGTAGGAATTAAGAAAGTTTGAGAGGCATATAGGAATAAAAGGAATAACAACATAGAATAGCAATGCGCTATGTTTCTAACACTATCTCAAGGATTATAGGAAGGATGTCAGGATGAAAAACTCACAAGTAAACTAGAGGCCTTATCTTATTTTGAGAAGATGCTGTAGTTGTAAGTTAGTATCTGAAGTTTATAGAAAAACTACATTTTAAAGATTTGCTAAATTAAACACATTTAGTACACTGGAGCCCTTTAACTCCACCCCATGTACAATCAAGCAATCCATCTAGTCATTAATCTAGTAAAAACAGAAGAGGAAAGGAGAAAGGACAAATAAATAAGAAGAAATAAAATCAACTACATAAATCAAGAGCATAAATGCGAATGAGCTTAGTTTTTTATTCAATAGACAAAGAATTAACACATCTGTGGGTTAACACTTTCTTATTTTTAAAGATTTATTTATTTGAGAGATAGAGAATGGGGGAGAGGGTCGGAGGGGGAGAGAGAGAGAGAGAGAGAGAGAGAATCCAAAGAAGATCCCTGCTGAGCAAAACCCTGATGCGGGGCTCTATTCCTTGACACTGAGACTATGACCTGAACTGAAATCAAAGAGTCAGATGCTTAACTGACTAAGCCACCCAGGTGCCCCAACACTATTTTTTTTTTAGGTGCCCCAACCCTATTTTTTTTTAAGATTTTATTTATTTATTTTGAGATAGAGAGACAGAGTGAGAACGAGAGCATGAGCCAGGAAACAGAGGGAGAGGGAGAAGCAGGCTCCCTACTGAGCAGGGAGCCCAATGTGGGGCTCCATTCTAGGACCCTGGTATCATGACCTGAGCTGAAGGCAGACCCTTAACCGACTGAGCCACCCAGGTGCCCCCAACACTATTTTCTTTAATAAAAAATTCCAAGCGGATAAAGAGCATAAATATAAAACTCACAAAAATACTGACAATAAAGAGCTGGGCAAACATAGCCAGACAACAGAGTGACATCAATTTCTGACAAACTGGTATACTAAGCAAAAATCATTAAACATACAAAGCAACATGCTTTCTATTGCTTAAAAGGTCATGATTCAGGGCACCTGGGTGGCTCAGTGGGTTAAAGCCTCTGCCTTCGGCCCAGGTCATGATCCCAGGGTCCTGGGATCGAGCCCCACATTGGGCTCTCTGCTCAACAAGGAGCCTGCTTCCCCACCCCCACCCCGCCTGCCTCTCTGCCTACTTGTGATCTCTATCTGTAAAAAAAAAAAAAAAAATTTAAAAAAAAAAAAGTCATGATTCGTGAAGAATACATTATAATGGCAATGCTTTATGCATTGAACAACAAAGCAAAAGTTGTTAAAGAGCAGGAAATTTTTTGAAATTTTTTGAAAAATCTGAAAGTAGTATATTTTAGTGCATCTTTCTCAGGAATTGATTATAGTGAAATAAAAATTAAGTTTTAAAGAATTTAAAAAATAAATTACCCATCCAGATTGTGTGTGTATATTTGTGTCTATGTACACTTATAGTTAACAAAGAATACATGTTTTTTTCAAATGCCCATAGAATATTTTCATAACTTACTATATTATTAGGCTGCAAAAATCTCAAGAGATCATTTATAAAGACAATTTAATAAGACTATAATAAAAATGAGTAGAAATCAAAAACAAACAAACAAAAAGGTCTTTACAAGGGGCAGACATCATTAAGGAGGAAATCAAGACAAAAGTATAAAGAAAAAAATAAAATAGAATGAGACCGATTAAAATGAAAACATACAGTATGTCAGCTTGCTATACAGTATAGTACTCAAAGGAAATCCTAGGGCCCTAATTAACATATTGAAAACTAAGAAAAATGGGAATAAGTGGTCTACACATTCAACTCAGAATCCAGAAAAAAACCAATAAAATAAACCAAAAGAAGTCAGGGATAAAGAAATAATAAAAATTAAAGCAGAAGACAATACCAAAGAAAACAAATAAGCAAAACGAACAACAAAAGGCAATGAAACTCAAAGCTGGTTTTCAACAAGTTAAAAATAAAATCTGTCCTTGGGGTAAATGTCTTTGTGGGTCAGATCTCTATATGTATATCTGGAGGTCATTCCTGAAGACAAAGCCTAGAACCCAATCCTCCTTCATATCTGTTTCCATTTAATTTGGTGTGTTAATCCTTCCTGCTTGAAATGCCTAGAATGTTTCTGTTTTCTGCACTGAATTCAGATGAATGATATGGTATTTAAACACAAAAGACCTTTAAATATGGCTATATGACTTTTCCAACTGAAAGGGAAAAATAATTGGTCCATGACACATTCCTTCTAAACAGTTATTTAAATACTCACTTGAAGCCTTCTGGACTGAAGTGATCACTGAAGGCTTTGACAGACTATGTAACTGCTATAATAAAACATTATGGTAAGAATAAGAAATGTAAGAGGTATGGAGTGGGTTGGCTCTTTTTCCTCCCCTAGAGAACTTAAAGAAAAAAAAAGATTAGAATGGCAGAGTAGAACTCCAAAAATCCACTCCTCCGTAAAAGAAATAAGAACTCTAGAAAATTTGTGAAAATCAACTTTTTCAGAACTCTGGAAATTAACCAAAGACTTGCAACAATCCAAGAAGTGTTTATTCAAGAAAAACAGCTAAATCTCATGAACAGCAGTGAGTTTTATGGCATTTTATCGCCCTCTATTCCCACCACGTTCTCCACAGATCAGGAGTAAACTTGAAAACAGACAGCGTAGCAACCACAGTGGAAAAAGCAGCCTAGCAGATACTGAAAAAAGCAGAATGGGTTTGGAGCTACATAAGAGCATCATTCCTAGAAAACGGTCACTGTTTGACCTATCTGGCCCTTGCCTCAAAATCCACTCTCAAAAGACTTCTCTTTATTTAATCAGATTCAGAGTTTGCTTAGTGCAAACAGCCTTTTCCCCAGGGGAATGTTAAAATCTGTAAAAACAGACTTCACAGAAATTGTTCAGAAAACTCATGATATTAGTTTCCTCTTGCTTTCACAATAAATTGACTCAAACTTGACTGTTTAAACAACACAAATTTATTATCTTACAGTTCTATGGGTAAGAAGTCCAACACAGTCTCACTGGGTTAAAATAAATGTCTCAGCAGGGCTCAGTTCCTTTCTGTAGGCTGCAGAGGAGAATCTATTTCCTTGCCTTTTCCATCTTACAGAGGTCACTTATAATCCTTAGCTGTGGCCTCCCTTCCTCTGTCTTCAAAACCAGCAATGGCAATGTGTGGAGGACTCATAAGATCATTTCACATCCTATCACTCTGAAGTTCTGACTCCTTCTTCCACTTTTAATGTCCTTCTGATTTCACTGGGTCTATCTGGATAATCATGGGTAATCTCCCTATTTTGAGGTCAGTTAATTAGCAATCTTAATTCCATCTGTATTCTTAATACCTCTTTGACATGTAATCTAACATATTCACGGTTCTAGGAGTAGGATGTGAACATTTTGGAGACTAACAGTATTCTACCTACTCATTAAATAAATAAACAGAAGACAAAAACAAAACAAACAAACAAACAAACAAAAAAACCCAGCAACAGCAGTTATAACTACCACAACAACTATGGAAAGAAAAGAATATGGTTTCCAAAATGGCCACATTATTATTTTTTTATTTTTATTTTTTTAATTCTAGTATAGTTAAAGTATAGTGTTATATTAGATTCAGGTGTACAATATAGTGATTCAATAATTATATACATCAACAGTGGTCATCATGTAAAGTGTACTCTTAATCTCCTTCACCTATTTCATCCATTGCCCCAACCACCTCCCTTCTGGTGGTAACCATCAGTTTGTTCTCCATAGCTAAGGGTCAGTTTTTTGGTTTATCTCTTTTTCTTTGTTCAAAAAAATTTTTTTTAAGATTTTATTATTTATTTGACAGAGAGAGACACAGTGAGAGAGGGAACACAAATGGGCGGGGTTGAGGGGTGAGGGAGAAGCAGGCTTCCCGCTGAGCAGGGAGCCTGATGTAGGGCTCGATCCTAGACCCTGGGATCATGACCTGAGCCGAAGGCAGACGTTTAATGACTGAGCCACCCAGGCACCCCTTTCTTTGTTCTTTTGTTTCTTAAATTCTACATATAAATAAAAGCCTATCATATTTGTCTTTCTCTGACTGACTTATTTCACTTAGCATTATACTCTCTAGATGCAAGCACGTTGTTGCAAGTGGTAGGATTTCATTCTTTTTCATAGCTAAGTAATATTCCACTACAGCTGTCTCTCTACCATCTATCTATCTATCTATGTTACAATACCACATTTTCCTTATCTATTAATCTATTGATGAACACTTGGGTTGCTTCCATAATTTGGCTATTGTAAGTAATGCTGCAATAAATACAGGGGTGCATATATCTTTTTGAATTAGTGTTTTTGTATTCTTTTTTTTAAAGATTTATTTGTTTATTTCACAGAGAAAGATAGAGTGAGAGAGGGAACACAAGCAGGAGGAGTGGGAGAGGGAGAAGCAGGCTCCTCGCTGAGCAGGAAGCCTGGTGTGGGGCTTGATCCGAAGAGCCTGGGATCATGACCTGAGCTGAAGGCAGATGCTTAATGACTGAGCCACCCAGTCCTCCCTGTGTTTTTGCATTCTTTGGGTAAATACCCAACAATGGAATTACTGGATCATAGGTAATTCTATTTTTATTTTTTTGAGGAACCTCTGTACTGTTTTCCACAGTGGTTGCACCAGTTTGCATTCCCACCAATGGTGCACAAGTGTTCCTTTCCCCCAACATCTTTGTCAATTCTTGTTGTTTCTTGTGTTTCGATTTAACTATTATGACAGGTATGAGGTGATATCTCATTGAAATTTTGATTTGCATTCCTCTGATGATTCTTGATGTTGAGCATCGTTGCAAGCGATATTATATTATTTAAAATGTTTACTTTTTAACAAAGGTTAGGAGACATGCAAAGAAATGAGAAAGCATGGTCCATGCACAGGAAAAGAAGCAGTCAAGAGAAAATGTGCACAAGGAAGCCCAGATATTGAACTTATTAAACAACAACTTTAAATCAGCTATTTTAAGGGATGCCTAGGTGTCTCAGTCAGTTAAGTGTCCAACTCTTGATTTCAGCTCAGGTCATGATCTCAGGGTCATGAGATTGAGCCCCATGTCAGGCTCTGTGCTGGGTATGGAGCCTGCTTGAGATATTCTTTGTCTCTTCCCCTCGGCCTCTAATAAATAAATAAATAAATAAAAATAAATTTAAAAATTCATCAGCTATTTTATTACATTCCAAGAGTTAAAAGAAACGATGTCTAAAGATCTAAAGGAAAGTAGGAGAATGATGTTTCACTAAATAGAGAGAATTGATCAAGAACTGGAAATTGTAGAGAGGAAACAAATAGAAAGTCTAAAATTTAAAAGTGAAATATTTGAGTTGGAAGAAGAAAGAATCAGTAATTGAAAGGTTAATTGAAATGATCCAAGTTTAGGAGCAGAAAGAAAAAAGAACAAAGAAAAATTAACAGAACAGAGACTCTGAGACTTGTGGGACACCATCAAGCATTATGCATAATGAAAGTTCCAAAGGAGAGGAGAGAAAGAAAAGTGTAGAGAGAATACTTGAAGATATATGGTTGAAAACTTCCCAAATATTAATGAAAACATTAATGCACACATTTAAGAAGTTTAACAAACTCTAAATTGGGTAAACTCAAAGAAACCCACACCTATAAATATTATGATAAAGAGAAAATCTTAAAAGCAGCAAGGTAGAAAAGTGACTTATCATGTACAGGAATCCTCAATAAGTCTAACAGCTGATTATTCATCAAAAAAACATTGATGCCACAAGGCATTGGGAGACTTATTAAGATTGCTAAAAAGAAAAAGACTATCAGCAAAGAATTCTATCTCTACCAAAACTATCCTTTTGAAGGAGAAATTAAAACATTCATGGAGAAAAAAAAAAAACCCAGAAAATTCACTGCTAGTCCCCAGCCTTACAAGAAATACTAAAGGTCCTTCAGGTTGCAAAGAAATAGTAACTCTAATACACATGAAGAAATAAAGAGCACTAGTAGAAGTAACTAATAGTAAAGATAGTAAAACTATATTTCAAGCATAACTTTTGTCTCCCCTCTGATTTAAAAGACAACAGCATAAATCAGTAATTGCAAGTCCATACTGATGGAATCATGATGAATAAAGGTGTAATTTGTGTGGTAATAATAAGACAAATGAGGGAAAATGGAAGAGACTGTAAAAGAACAAAGCTCTTTATACTATTGAAATTAAATTATTAATCCATAGTATATTATTAAGATGCTAATTGTTATCCTCAAGGCAACCACAAAAAATAAACTAAAAAAAATATAGTAAAAGAAACAAGATAAACAAAATGATACACAAGAGAATAGTTATTTAATATAAAAAAGCAGTAATGGAGAAACAAAAACTCAATGACATAATACATATAAAAAATAGTATGGTATACCATAAAACTATCATGTCCGTAATTACATTAAGTATAAATGGATTAAACACTTCTCAAATGCACAGACTAGCAGAAGAGATTTAAAAAATAAAAAATAAAAACATGACCCAATTAAATGTTGTCTATAAAAGACACACTTCAGAATCAAAGACACAAGTAGGTTGAAAGTGAAAGATTATAAGAAGATATACCATACAAATAATAACCAAACAAAAATCACAGAGGCTACACCGATACGGAACAAAATAGACTTTAAAACAAAAATTACTAGCAAAAAAGTAGGACAATTTTAAATGATACTGTGAACACATAAAAGGTTTAACAACTATAATCATGCATTTACATAATAACAGAGTCTCAAGATACATGGAATAAAAACTGACACAATCAAAAGGAGAAACAGATAATTCAACAATAATAGTTGAAGACACCAATATTCCAGTTTCAATGGGTAGAACAACTAAATAAAAAATCAGTGAGAAAACAGAAGATTTGAACAACAGTATAAACCACATGTACACATAGAACACTCTCTCCAACAACAGCAGAATACACATTCTTCTCAAATGCACATGTAACATTCTCAAGTATAGACTGTAAGTTAGGCATAAAAAAAGTCCCAATACATTTAAAAGGATTAAAACCACACAGAGTATGTTCTCTAACCACAGTGGAATAAAATTATGACTCAATAACAAGAGAAGATTTGGGGAATTCACAAATATGTGGAAATTAAGTAACACACCCTTAAGTAACTAAGTGGTCAAAGAAATAATATAAAATATTAGATAATACTCTACGATGAATTTAAATAAAAAGACAACATACCAAAACTTATGGGATACACATAAAACAATGATTAGAATAAAATGTGAAGCTATAAACAACTATATCAAAAACAAATCTCAAATCAATAATCTAACATTCTACCTCAAGAAGCCAGAAAAAAGATGAGTTAAGTAAATTCAAGACAATTAGAAGGAAGGAAATAATAAACATTAGAGCATAAATAAATTAAACAGACAATAGAAAAATGAAAGAGCAAATCAATAAGACCAAAACCTGATATTTTGAAAAGATCAACAAAATGGACAAAATTTTAGATAAACCGACCAAGACAAAAGAGAGAAGACTAAATTACTACAATTAGAAATGAAAGAAGGGGGCGCCTGGGTGGCTCAGTGGTTAAAGCCTCTGCCTTCGGCTCAGGTCATGATCTCAGGGTCCTGGGATCGAGTCCCGCATCGGGCTCTCTGCTCAGCAGGGAGCCTGCCTCCTCCTCCTGTCTCTCTTTGCCTGCCTCTCTGCCTACTTGTGATCTGTCTGTCAAATTAAAAAAAAAAAATCTTAAAAAAAAAAAAGAAATGAAAGAAGGGTCATGGAATAAAAACTCATCATTACTATGGTCATTACTGGTCATTACTATTATTACTAAGGTCATTACTATGGACCTTACAGAATTAAAAAGGACTATGAGGGAATTATAAAAAAGTGTGTGCCAATAAATTAGATAATCTAGATGAAACATGATTTTTAGAAAGTCACCAATTACTGAAACTGACTCAGGAAAAAATAGAAAATCTGAATAGATGAATAAAAATATAAAAATTAGGTCAGTAATAAAAAACATCCCATAAAGGAAATGCCAGGCTCAAATGGCTTTACTGGGAATTCTACAAAACATTTAAGAAAAATTAATGTGAATCCTTCACAAACCTCTCAAAATAGAGCAGAGAGGGAACACTTTTCAAACCACTCTAAGAGACTAGTTTTGTCATGACAATAAAAACAGAGTCAATGTAAGCACCCTATAGTCCAATATCCCTTATGAAGCAGACACAAAAATAATCAAGAAAATACTAATAAGATGAATCCAGCAACGCAGAAAACAAATTAAGCACCATGACGAAGAGGGTCTAATCCTAGGAAGGCAGGGTTGATTTAACATATGAAAATCAATTAGTGTAATCAAGACAGTGTAGTACTCAAAAATTAACTTGAAATGGATGAAAGCCTTAAATATAAGACCTGAAACCACAAAACTCCTAGAAGAAAACATAGGGGGAAAGCTAGTTAACATTAGTTTTAGCACTGATTTCTGGGATATGACACCAAAGGCACAAACAACAAAAGCAAAATAAATAGGTGGGACTACAGCAAACTAAAAACTGTACAGCAAAGAAAACAATTGACAAAATGAAAATGAAAATGTACTAAATGGAAGAAAAGTTTGCAAACCATATATCTGAAATACATAAGAAACTTTTAAACTCAATAGTAAAAAAATAAATAGATTAAATAATGGGCAAAGGATGTGAATAGGCATTTTTCCAAAAAAGACTAAGAAGTGACCAACAGATTCATGAAAACGTGCTCAACGTCACTAATCATCAGAGAAAGGCAAATCAAACCCGCAATAAGATATCATCTCACATGTGTTAGAATATTATAAAAACACAAGAGACAATGAGTGTTGGTGAGGATGTAGAGAAAAAGGAACCCTTGTACACTGTTGGTGGGAATGTAAATTGCTATAGCCATTGTAGAGGTTCTTCAAAAAATGACAAATAGAACTTCCATATGATCCAGCAATCCCACTTCTGGGCATATAGTTGAAGGAAATGAAATAGTATCTCAGAGACATATCTACTGCCATGTTCACTAGAGCATTAGTCACAATAGCCAAGATATGGAAACAATCTAAGTGTTCAACAACAGATGAATGGATAAAGATGATGTCATATACATATATATATATGTGTGTGTATGTGTGTCTGTGTGTGTGTGTGTGTGTGTGTGTGTGTGTGTGTGTGTGTATATATATTATTTCCTTCTAGCATTTAAAAGAATCATCTTGCAATTTTGAATTTCAATGAGCACTGTTTTAGACAGAAACATTAGTAAGGTAACAAGATCTTATGGTAACAATAAAGTCTGCATACTCCAAGCAAGAGGTTGGATTATATTCAATTTGTTGGTTTTTTTCTCCATTCTCCTTCTTCCAAAAGCTGCATGAGCATTACCATCCCAAAACCACAATATCTGCTTCTGAACATATCATGGGCAAGACTTTACCTATGACTTTAATTACTCACAGGTGTGTTGACTTTTTCAAATCCTGGTTAAATTCAATTGAATACATAACTGATCTAAAAGTGAGTTAATCCCACCCAACCACCAAAATTATGACATAATGAGTAATAAATTTATTTATACTAAGACAATACTAGAATTCTGAAGTTATCCATTACAAAAAGGAAAAAAATTCCCCACAACATTCTCAAGTCTCCTTTAGGTCACAAGTGAGCTATTAAGCAAAACATAGAAACGATAGAGGAACATTTCTTAAGTGGGTGTTAGCAGATGTTAGCCAAGCAAATACTTCAGAATAATAAAATTAAATTAAGGGGTGTTCTACTAATGTTTTCACCAGACGACTAATACAGACCCAAGATGGTTCCTGGCCAACAGTAAAGGCACCAGAACTTCAGATACATTTGTGAGAATGCTGGTGCTGTGAGAAGGGCCAAACCCAAATATCCATTTGGCCAAAACAGGTGTTAGCCTACCATTTACAGATGATAACTAGAAACCAGGCACCAGGCTAAGTTTATAAGCTTGTAAGCACATGTAGTCTTTCATTCAATCCTCCAACAACCTTCCAATTATATTATCATTATCCTTCCCATTTTACAGATGAAAAAACAGATTTAAAGAGTTAATATCTAAGCCTATTGTCCTCATGTTTTACTTGGCAGTATAGGGAACCAAATTCAAAGCCCATGCTTTTAACCACAACATGCCACTTCTGGGTGTTTCACCTTGGTTACTCTTTCCTAGGATATAATTAAGTGCAGATGTAATGAATGCTTGAGCCATTAAACTCCAAGTCATCATCTGTTTGTGGAAACATCTGTCTCACTTGGCAAATATCCGAGGTTTAGATAAAATTTCATAGTTTGGTCTAGAGAATTAGAACTTTCAGAATTATGAAACTTTGATGATCAAAAAGGACCACCTACTGAGAGTCTCTGCCTTCTATAATGGACAGAACTTCCCCTAAGAAACCTAGGGGATCATAAGAATGTTCCTCTCCTCATGATCATGACTTAGTCTTCTATGTTTTCCAGGAGAAAATCCACCCTTACTTAGCCTTTTGAAAACACTTTTTTTAGTGCTTGCAAAGAATGGAAGCATCTACAATCTTTTTTATAAGAAAGGAAGATACTAAACAATTGGAAAGTTGAATTTCTTAGGATTGAATACAGTTGGATGCCAATTATAGTAAATGCTCATTTGCTAAATGTGTTAAACCGTCAATAAACACTGAGCTTCTTTTCCTCAGAAAGCAACTATAAGATTGGTTAAATAAATTTTTTTTTAAAAAAGAAATTAAATGATAGTTGCTTCTCTATAGATATTTCAATGTCCCTCTTAATAAACAGCACCAGGATGGGATACAACACTTCAGAAGAATTCAGAGAGTGAGAGTATAACGGGCTAACTCGTTTCTTATTGTTTATACTGTAATATGACTGACTTTTAAGGTTACTTAGCTTTATTATGAAATTGAATGATTATATCTATAGTAATTGCAGAACGCCATTGATATCTCTAGTATTTCAATGTGTGGTGTCTTTAAGCCACTCTGCTCCAAACCTGTTCTTATGTAGTGTTTCACATGGTTAACTTATCATTTTAACTTCTGAAATCTTTTTGAAATCTATGGTCAACTAATCCTTTAGAAATTTCTACACTTTTTGTTAACTTCTCCAATTCACACTGAAGTTATTAATATAAGTATTGAAGGGGACAGAATCAAGTTGGGAGCTATTTATATCCAATGTGACATTAGTTATCAGGAGTGACAAGGTGATATGTCAGCTTTCTGTCCAGATTCCTGTACAGTAGCCAATAACTTCCCTTCAGGTTGATCATAATTAGTATTATATTAGAAGTTCACTTCATCATTTAGTCTCATTTCAGATTGGTGATCTGTTATCTGAACAAGTCAAGGTTATATTAGTAAAACATTTTCAGGTACTGTAATGTATCTTACCTCTATTTCATTTGTGATTTGTATCAAGAAGAATGTTTTATATTCTCCATCCAATATGGTAGCACTTAATAAATCCTTACAGTGACTAACCTGTTTCTTTTCACATTACCTCAGATGTCTTCTGGCTTGTTGCCCCTCTCTCTGATGATTTTCTGTGTAGGTGTATACCCTAATCGCAATCCTTGCTAACATATATTTTGTTACCATATTCAGATTGTAGGTTTATTGACTTATGTTTTCTTAGGTATTGACTCTGGGAGTTCTTTTGTCTGTTGTTGCTTTGTTTTTGATGGAATCCTTAATTTCTTTCATGAACTCTGGTTTTCAATCATTTTTGACTACATTAATAAGTCTCTAAGCCAGTTCTTAAAGTCTGGGCCAATGTTTCTCTGAGTAATGACATACAGACCACTTGCATCAGAAAGCTGTTTCAGGGGACGCCTGGGTGGCTCAGTTGGTTAAGCAGCTGCCTTCGGCTCAGGTCATGATCCCAGAGTCCTGGGATGGAGTCCCACATCGGGCTCCTTGCTCGTCAGGGAACCTGCTTCTCCCTCTGCCTCTGCCTGCCATTCTGTCTGCCTGTGCTCGCTCTCTCTCCCTCTCTCTCTCTGACAAATAAATAAATAAAATCTTTAAAAAAAAAAAAAAAAGAAAGCTGTTTCAGGAGATCTGGAACTGGGCCCAGGAAGCTGTATTTTTGACATGTAATACATATGATTTTTATGAACACTGAAGTTTGGTTCTTCCCAGCTCTAGAGATACATACTCTGTCCTTCAATATACAGTCTTCATTTAATATTTTAATCCAGTCTAGAGAACAAAAACACCCTTCTTTTTTATACCACTGGAGACAGTAAAATTGGGAGATATTTTGCATCTAACACCTCAAATCCCCCAAAGCTCTCTGCAAATCAGATAGCCAGAGAAATCAAATGGTTGACTAAAGGTTACATAGATCATGGTTAGCATAGAATTTAAACCACAATTGGTCTAACTCTGGTGCCTGAGATGATGGCAGCATATCATGTTATCCCACGTGACTGTTTCCTTTTATCCAACAATGGAGACTAGATAAGGGAAAAGATAAATATCCTGTACAATGATGAGAAAAGGAGCCTTTGGGTAGGAAAATGGGGAAAGGAGAGCAAGCCCTCCCACAGAACACTCTTAGATGGAAGTGGAAATCTCCGTATGTGCTGGAGACAGCTGCCAGAAAACACTTGGGAGAGACAGAGGCCTTATGAGGAACAAGGTTAATTCAAAGCAACTTAAGGGAAAGCAGGGTCAATTTCAATTAAGTTGATTTCAAGATAGTTATAATCAGATATTGGCCTTTGAGTCAATTACTAAATGAAAAAGTAAAAGTCCTCTTAAGGAACATGCTTTGTGTTATGACATCCATAAATTAGGTGTTCATATTTGGGGAAAGGGGGAAAATACATTGTTTTATTAAAAACATTTAGGGAACTGATGATCTGAAAATAAAATATGTAAAGAAGTAAATGAGAAGAATTCAATGTCCAATTAAAATTTTTTCATTCACTTATGGTTTACTTTTTCATTTTTTAAAAATTTTTAAGATTTAAGATTAAGATTTTTTAAGATTTGATTGCCTACTGATAATGTAACTGGAATCAAGCTAGATGCTAGAGCATATTTTTAGGTTAAATAATTCCGTAAATGTAAAGTGAATATACAAATAAATGAATGAAGAATAAATGAAGTGAATGAATAAAGGATTTAATAAGAAATCACAAGGATTAGAGAAAATGAAAAGGTATACACGGAAATCTTGGATAGTCTTCTGCAATCAGGAAAGTCCAAGCCTACAATTCTTGACCCTTTTCTAATGAGACTCCAGAGATCTGAAGTCTCACATTCAAAGTCGAATTATCTTTTAAGTTTATTATGAAGCTGTAATATTCATGAGATAGTCCACGGCCACCCAGACTTTTTGTTAAAGTATATGAGAGAAGATCTTGAGTCAAAAATAGCTTCTACTTACAAAATCCCTCGTTAAAGTACATGAGAGAAGATCTTGAATTAAGGATAGCTTCTACTTATCAAAATCCCTCAAACAGCCAGCAAAGAAAATCACAGAAAATACTAAGGAACAATCCTGCATCTCTGTCTTGACAACAAAAGTTTCCTGTACAAAGTTTAGTCAACAGAATTCAAATAATTAAAAACCTAGGGTAGTATGTTTATTTATTTATGAGCTCTAGAGAATCCTATTTGGCAACCTGGCCATCTTAACAGATATCTTGACCAAAGGCTATCTTAATATGAGCAATTATAATTACAACAATGTTTAAAAAAAACTATTTTTTTCATACAGATGAAAATAAACACTTGTTTCTTTCACAGTGTAATTCATTAAAAATGTCCCATCATGTTAAAAAAAAATAAATAGAAATGTTCTTTTGTTAAGATGGGAATGACATTACCATGCACATGTAGCTGAAGGTGGTGCTGTGTTTCCCCAGCTGCGTTGGTCGCCACACAAGTGTATCTGCCAGCATCTTCCGTCAGGGCTTTGGCAATTTGTAAAACTCGACCGGAAGACTGGATCTAACGGGGAGCAGAAAGCATGGCAGCATTTTGTACTTTATACTGGACTTGAAAGCATTTGCTGAGATAGACACATTCATTGAAATTTATGCTATTTAATTACATTTTTATGCCGATCTTAAGTATCTCTTGATAGATTAGAACCAGATCACTTCATTGCACAAAAAAAAAAAAAGACTGATTTGATTGAAAAATTTTTCTTATTCATTGGAAAACACAAAATAAAGTAACCTAAGGCCAGCCTGCTGGTACAGTCATAAAACTTCACTGGACAAAAGACTTTAGCACTGAACCATGAGGTATGTGATGACAATTTAAGCTACTTAAAAAAAATATGGTCACATTTATGTAACACTTCATAAATACTTTGAAGACAACAATCTTTTTTGATTAAATGGTCATAGGGACCAGAAAAACAATAGAAATTATAAAATATGAGTAATGGAAGTGCAGATAAATTTCTTCCTGATTGTTTTTCCTCATTTCTCTCTTAAACCTATTGCAACTAGCCTTCACCATTTTGGAACTAGTGATTCAGTGGTTATTCTTTGAAACTGATTATTCAGAGGTTTTCAATAGCTTCTAATCACAATATCCAGCGGCTTATGTAGTAAGCTCATCTTCTCTTCCACCATCTACAGCATTTGGCATTACTGACCCCTTACTCCTGAACCACTCTACTCTCTGTAGCTGTGTTGAAGATACAAAAATGTCCTCCGTTCTCAATCTCTGACTTTCTTAGGAGACCACAGAATCTGCTTCCTCTTCCTGTCCCTTAAGCATAAAGCTCAGCTTTCTGATAGTTTTCATCCAAATTCATGGCTTCAGCGAAGAATCTTGTGCAGACTCTGAAATTTATAGTACTGGCCTCAATTCCTCTCCTAACTGCCACACTCGCTGTTCCAGCTAATCTGCTGGACGCGTTAGCACATGAAATTTAACACATCCAAAACAAGGCTTTTAACTGTTGCCTTCTATCTCCAGACCTACTTTCATTGCATGTTTCTAACATTGTTTAAGAGCACAACTATTCTCCAAGTCATCTTGATTTCAGAGCTCACTCTTATTAGTTATACTACTCTAAGTTTTTCAGACCCTCTACTTTCCATTCTCACAACCACTATGGGATTATAATAGTTTCTTAATTTATATTCCAGTGTCTCCAACCTCCCCAAATGTTAATCTATATTATATACCATTGCCAGAATAATTTGTCTAAAATGTGAATTTGATCCTTCTACCAGTTCCCCTTCAAAGCTCACTCATAGCTCCCCACTTTACCCAGAATGAAATCTGAACTCAGCATAGTCCTCCAGGCTTGCCACATTCTGGCCCCAAATGATCTGCTCTCCATACTAAACTCCCACTTGACCTATTCTCCAGCCACAGTGTACTAAACTCATTAAGCAGCACATTCATACATTAATATTCACTTCTAGACTTCTGCACATGGCCTTTAAATGCCATAATTTTTTAAGACTCTGGACGAGGTTGGTTCTCTCTTTTATTTTTTCTTACTCTTTACTCTTCCCTTAGATTAACTCATTCATGTTTATGCTTTCAAATATCATCTATGTGTCAGTATCTCCAGCCAGAACTCTCCTTTGAGCACCAGGAGCATATATTCCATGATCTACCTGATCTCCACTTTATTTCAAAGTCAAATTAACCTCTCAAACTCTAAAACTTAAATCCAGTTTTTTTGCCTCTAAATGAGTTGTCCTCCAAAGTCTCCTGTCTCACCGAATGGCATCATAAGATACACATCTGTATAGGTTAGATTCCCCAAGTTTTCCTTGATATTTCCTGCTCCCTCAACTTTCATATGCAGCTTATCACTGAGTTCTAATGATTGAAACAATAATTCTCAAATATATCCACGTATCCTCATCTTCAAGGCTGGAATGTGAGTTCAAATTTCAATATTCTCTCTCTTCTAGATGAGTAAGTCCTAACGGATTTCCACATATCTACTCTTTATATTTTTAAATTTAGTTTTGGAGGTAAAATTGGCATATATTGTATTAGTTTCAAATGTACAACTTAATTTGATATTCGTACACACTGCAAAGTGATCATCACAAGTCTAGTCTTCAAAGTTAACAAATTTTTTTTCTTGTGATGAGAACTTAGAAGATTTGCTCTCCTGTTAACTTTCAAGTATGCAATACAGTATTATTGAGTATAGTCACTATGTTGTAATTATATCCCCATGACTTATTTACTTAATATCTGGGAGTTTGTACCTTTTGACCATCTTCGCCTATTTTGCCCATCTCTCAACTCCCTTCTCCTTTGGCAACCACCAATCTGTTCTATGTGTATCCATGAGTTTTGTTTCGTTTATTTTTTAGATTCCATATATAAGTGAAATCACATGGTATTTATCTTTCTCTGTCTGACATATCAATTAGCATAATGCCCTTAAGGTCTATCCTTGTTGTCACAAGTGGTGAGACTTCATTCTTTTATTTTAATGACTGAATAGTATTCTCGTGTGTGTGTGTGTGTGTGTGTGTGTGTGTGAGAGAGAGAGAGAGAGAGAGATATCTTTATCCATTCATCTACTGATGAACACTTTGGTTGTTTGCATGTCCTATTATAAATAATGTTGCAATGAGCATGTGAATGCGTATGTCTTTTTGAGGTAGGGTTTTCATATTCTTTGGATAAATACCCAGAAATGGAATTGCTGAATCAAATGGTGGCTCTGATTTTTATTTTTTGAGGACTCGCCATAGAGTTTTCCATAGTGGCTGCACTATGTAAATTCCCACCAACAGCACACAAGGATTCCCTTTTCTCCACATCCTCACCAACACTTGTTATTTCTTGTCTCTTTGATAACAGCCTTCAAACAGGTGGATGTGGTACCTTGCAGCTTTAATATGCATTTCCCTGATAATTACTGATATTAAACATTTTTCCATATGCCTGTTGTATATCTACATGACTTTGGAAAATGTCTAGTTACATCTTGTGCCCATTTTTTAATCGGATTGCTTGTGTTTTTAATATTGAGTTGAGCTCTTTTTATACTTTTGATATTAATCTCTTATCAGATATATGATTTACAACTTTTCCCTCATTTAATAGGTTGCCTCTTTATTTTGTTGGTGATTTCCTTTCCTGGGCAGAAGCTTTTTGGATTGATGTAGTCCCTCTTGTTTATTTATGCCTTTGTTGTCTTTGATTTGGGAGTCAGATCTAAAAATTCAATGCCAAGACTGTTTTCAGGAAGCTTATTACCTATATTTTCTTATAGGAGTTTTGTAGTTTCAGGTTCTACATTCAAGTCTCTAATCCATTTTGAGCTGATTTTTTATGTATCATTTAAGATAGCATTCTGGTTTCATTCTTTTGCCTGTGACTGCCCAATATTTCCAACATCATTTACTGAAGAGAACATCATTTTCCCATTGTATATTCTTGACTTATTTGTCATAAATTAACCAACCAATATATGTCTAGGTTTATTTCTGGGCTCTCTATTCTGTTCCATAGATCTATGTATCTGTTTTTATGCCAATACCAAGCTTTTTGATTACTACAGCTTTGTCATATAGTCTGAAAACAGCATGATGCCTCCAGATTTGTTTTTTTTCTCAAGATCACTTTGGTTACTTGAGGACTTGGTTCCATACAAATTTTAGGATTGTTTGTTCTATGTCTGTGGAAAAATGCCATTAGAATTTTGATAGGAATTGCACGAAATCTGTAGATTGCTTTGGGTGATAGGAACATTATAGCAAGATTAATTCTTCCAATCCATTGGTATGGGATACCTTTCCACTTATTTGTGTCTTCTTCAATTTCTTTCATCAGTATCTTATATTTTCTAGTGCACAGGACTTCCACTTTCTTTCATCTCCTTGGCTAAATTTCTTTTTATTCTTTTTTTATGCAATTTTAAATGGACTATTTTCTTGATTTCTCTTTCTGATAGCTTGTTAGTGTATAGATATGAAGCCAATTTTTGTATATCAATCTTGTATCTTGCAACTTTGCTGACTTCATTTATTAGTTCTAACACTTTTTTGGTGAAGTCTGTAAGATTTTTTAATATATATTTTTCAATTTGGATGACTTTTATTTCTTTTTCTTGCCTAATTGCTCTTGATCTTAGAGTAAAAACTTTCAGTTTTTCACCACTGAATATGATGTTAGCTGTGGGCCTGTTATATATGGCCTTAATTATGGTGAGCTATGTTTCCTCTATACCCACTTTGTTGAGGGTTTTTACCATAAATGGATGTTGATTTTTGTCAAATGTTTTTTCTATTGAGATGATCATGTAATTTTTATCCTTCACTTCATTAATGTGGTGTACTATGTTGGTTGATTTACGAATGTTGAAACATACTTACATCCCTGGAGTAAGTTCCATTTAATCATAGTGGAAGATCGTTTTAATTTTGATAACAACTTCAGTTTGGACGCATTCTAAAACTCCACATTTTTAGTCCCCCACAATGTTTTGTTTTTGATGTCACATTTTACATTCTTTTATTTTACATCTCTCATAACTGTTTATTGTGGTTATAGTTAATTTTACTACTTTGGATTTTTACCTTCCTATTGGCTTTATAAGTAATTAACCCACTACCTTTACTATATATTTACCTTTACTGATGACATTTTTACTTTCATACATTTTCTTGTTACTAGTTAATGCCTTTTCTTTTTCAGCTTAAAGAATCCCTTTAACATTTCTTGTAGGGACAGTTTAATGATGATGAATTCTTTTACTTTTTGCTTCTCTAAAATTTGCTTCTCTAAAATAAAATTCTCTTTATTTTCTTTCAGTTCTGAATAATAACCTTGCTGGGTAGTGTATTCTTGGTTGGAGGTTTTTTTCCCTTTCAGCACTTCAAATATATCATGATACTGACTTCTGGCTTTCAAGATTTCTACTGAAAAATCAGCTGACAGTCTTATGGGGGCGGGGTTCCCTTGCACTTAACAAATGGCTTTTCTCTTGCTGCTTTTAAGATTTTCTTCTTATCTTTAACTTTTTACATTCTAATTATAATGTCTCTTCCTGTGGATCTCTTTGGGGTCATCTTATTTAGAATTCTCTATGATTCCTAGACCTGGATATCTGTTTCCTTCCCCAGTTTAGGGAGGTTTTCAGCTATTATTTCTTGAAGTGTGTTTTCTGTCCCTTTCTCTCTTTCTTCCCCTTCTGGAATCCATACAATGTAAATGTTATTCCAGTTCATGTTGCCCCATGGGTCCCTTAAGCTATCTTCATTTTTAAAAATTCTTTTTTTCTTTCTGCTGCTCTGTTTGAGTGAGTTCCACTGCTGTTTTCCAGGTCACTGATCTGTCCTTCTGCTTCATCTAATCATCTAATCTGTTGAACTACCTAGTGTATTTTTCAGTTTAATTATTGTATCTTCAGCTCTGTGACTTCTGCTTGGTACTTTCTTATATTTTCTTTTTCTTTTTCTCTTTTTTTTTTAAAGATTTTTATTTATTTATTTGACAGAGAGAGATCACAAGTAGGCAGAGAGGCAGGCAGAGAGAGAGGAGGAAGCAGGCTCCCCACCGAGCAGAGAGCCCGATGCAGGGCTTGATCCCAGGACTCTGGGATCATGACCTGAGCCGAAGGTAGAGGCTTTAACCCACTGAGCCACCCAGGCGCCCCTCTTATATTTTCTATCTTTTGTTGCAGTTCTCACTATGAACATGGTTCTTTTCCTGATTTAGTGAGCATCTTTATGATCATTACTTTGAACTATTTATCAGGTAGATTACTTATTTCCATTTCATGAAGGTCATTTTCTGAGGTTTTGTTCTGTTCTTCCATTTGAAACATACTCCTCTGTTTCCTCATTTTGCTTGAGTCTTGGTTTGTTTCTAAGTATTATGCAAAATAGCTATCTTCCCAGTCTTAAAGGAGTGGCCTTGTGTAGATTAACCTCATTGTTCAACACTGCCCTAGCTCTTGGTTGTCTTTCAGACTTTGTGACTGCCTAAGTAGCCTGATTTATTCTTAGTCCCAGTTACTAAGGGTGTTCCAAGACCTATCAGTGTTCCAAAGAAAGGGATCTCAGTCAGCACCTGGTTTCAGGCTGACTAGAAACCAGATCCCTAGGTAGCACTTTTAAAGTACACAACTATACACAGTCCCACAGGACTGCAGTTGTAAACCCTGCTGCCCTTCAGACCAGGGGATCCGGAGGTGTTCCCTGGGTGGCAGTTGCAAAACTCAGGGCTTTGGGTCTGTGTATATGCCCCTTGCTGCGAGGTACCAGTGAGCTAGGAAGGCCAAGGGAGAACACAAAGGTGGTGTCTCCCTGAATTTGCTTCCTGAGAATGCCTTCGTAGCCTCTACATATGTGGCAAACCTGAAGCCTGTCTCTCATGCTGAAGCTCCAGGACAAGGGGATGGGGCTTTTTCACCAGCAGGTGTGTTCCAGTTTACTGTGTGCAATGCCTTGGGTGTGGCAGCTTGCCAAGAATGGCTTTTCTGATTATTGTTACAGTCCCATAGGGCCCTGCAACACAAGCCCCTCTGACCACTGGGTCCAGGCATTCAAGAGGTGTCCCTTGTGTGGACCATGCTTGCCTGTCAGCTTTAATGAGGCAATGGGAGAGTACTTGGGGTGGGGCATGCCTGCAGCTTTAGCAAGGCAGGTGAAGAATGCTGGGGGACAGAGCACCACCCTCCCCACCTCTACTTTAGCAAGGCAGCGGGAGTTTGCTGTGTCTGCACACATCAGCTTTTACTAGCAAGGTGGAGGGAGAGTGCAAAACTGTTGACAGACAGCACCTCTGTCCTGGAGAAAGTCCCTACCAGTCCCTGTCCCTCTGGCAGATGCTTTCAAATTAACAAATGAATTTCCTTCACATATAGTCTAGTCTAGGCACTTTTCAAATTTTTGGACTAGGCAGCAGAGTAAGTAAGTCTGCTTGTGAGTCATTTAAAAGTAGTATCTCAGATCCTGACAGTCCTTTGGATCTATTGGATGTAAGCTCCATTGGTTTCCAAAGCCAGACATTTTTTTTTAAAGATTTTATTTATTTATTTGACAGAGATCAAAGGTAGGCAGAGAGGCAGGCAGAGAGAGAGAGAGAGGAGGAAGCAGGCTCCCTGCTGAGCAGAGAGCCTGATGCGGGGCTCGATCCCAAGACCCTGAGATCATGACCTGAGCCGAAGGCAGAGGCTTAACCCTCTGAGCCACCCAGGTGCCCCCAAAGCCAGACATTTTATGGCTTGTCTCTCCAGTACAGGTCCCAAGGGTCAGAATGCCTGATAGAGGGCACAAGCCCCATGTTCCTCAGGGAGAAGCTGCAGACTTGTAAGATCCCTCCCTATAGTGAGTTGGTATGATATGGTTTTTAGCAAGATTGTGTCTCTGCCTCTCCTCCCCATCTGTTGCCCTTTTACCCTTTGTTGTGGAGGAGCAGTTCAGCTAATTTTCAAACCTTTTTCAGAGGGAACTGTTCCATACATGGCAGTAGATTTGGTGTGTCTGTGGGAGGAGGTGAGTACAGGATCTCCTCACAGTACTGTTTTGGACCACCCCTGCCCACATATCTACTTTAAATGCCTTCATTATCTTATTGGGGCCAGTAACTAACTAAAATGAAAATCTGATTATGTCACTACTCTCTTAAAACTCTTCAAAGATCTCCCATTGGTTTAAAGCAAAAATAAAACCATTATTATTACTTAAATGCATTCTACTCCCTGGTCTCCTCTAATACGACCTCATCCTGCTCTGTTCTTCAGTCCAGTGGCTTGCTGTCAGGTCCTCCAGAAGTATCATGCTCCTTTACTTTAAGCTCTTTGCCCACACAAATCTCTGGAATACTGTTTTCTTCCATTAATTCACTCGTTTAACTCCTATGTATTCTTCAGAGATCTGCTCAAATGCTTTCTCTATGAATTACCTAATACCTAAAGTCTTACCACATTATCTGTTCTTATACTTCATATTTTCTCTTAAAGTTACTCATTACAGCTTACAATTAAACTTCTATATGATGATGCGATAAATGACTATCTCCTTGCTGTATGTTTTAAGGCTTCATAATGAATCTCTCACTAGCATGAATGTATAAGATTAGTTCCATTGGATTTGGAATAGGAATAATAAATGAGCAGATACCCATCATTTTTACTGGGGAAAGAACTCAATACATCCTTCATTACTGAAAACTTACTACAAGCAAAATTCAAGTCCACATTAGTCAACTACCTTGATTCTAGTAGCAAAATCTATTGATTCAGAATTTTAAATGGATCATTTAGATTATCTAAGTGTGAAATAAATCAATCACTCTATCTATCTATCCAGAAATATGTAATGAGGTACATTTATATGCCAGGAATTATACTCAGATTGAAGGATATAGAAGGGAACTTATTCAGACTGAGTCTCTGCCATCTTAAAGCTTATAAACCGGTTAAGATTTTTTAAAGACTTATTGCACTTAGGTTTATGTAGATACGATTTTATCTTAATCTTATTGTATGGTATATTGGAGATACTCCGAGTCAGTAATGATGAACACCGTTCATTCACTCACAAGACACCAGTTTTTCAGTATTTAAAATAGGCATAAATTGAAATAATAAAAATATCAACAAATACATTAAAATTATCATTGTTAAGGTTATTAGTCTTTAATGAATTCCATTCTTCAAATCAAAATATTAAGATAAACTCAAAAACTCTAAGGAAGACATATTATTTTGATAAATTTTCTCTAAAATCTGTCCAACAGGAAAATCTACAATTCAGAAAGAAGAATGTGATAGTTCTGGGAAGATCCATGTAGATTTCACATTTGGGGCTCAACAATATTTATACTTACCTTAAGGTTTCCTTGGGCAGTGTTAATAGGTTGGCCATCTTTTAACCATGTGATAGATGGATTTGGAATGCCATTGGCGATGCACTGCAAGGTGATAGGCTTGTATTTCACTATGGCTCTCTCAGAAAGGCCTGAGGATTTGATTGTTGGAGGAACTAAATTTAAGAAAGGAAGGAAGGAAGGAAGGAAGGAAGGAAAGCGGGAAGGGACGGAAGGACAGAGTGAGGGAGGGAGAGAACACAAACCATAATCAGTGGGATCAAGTACTTAAAAATCTGGATATAAGAACCCGAAACTTTAAAATTTAGAAAATTCTTATTTTAAGAAACAATGAAATAGTTTTATCCCATGCATTTAATTTACAGTTTTCTGCAATTTTACATGATTTATTTCTTAAGTATAGATCTCTAATTCTCCAAAGAAGAAGTAGTGTTTATGGCAACTACAATCCACATGTTTCGCTTATAACTTTTGTTATGTTTCCCCAATCTGTTATGATCCTTTCTCTAGTACTACCTCATTCAATCAGGGTGAGTTTCCTCTACCTGTATTTATACTGCATGACTCTTTGACCCCAGCAAGGCTGACTGAATACAGAATGGGAACATGATTTAAGCTGGACCTGCCAGATTCCCTCCCTCAGCAATTGGAATTGAGACTGAGAAACAGGGTTAGCTATATTTCATCACAGGATTGAAAACGCAGAAAAAAAAGTCTGCATGGACAGAGGGGAAAAATGTTGATGTTCATATAAACCTCCACTAGAGCTTCTAAAGGGCTCCCCAGTTTCTCATTGCTGTCCCTCCCTTCCCAAGGTCAGCAGGAAAGTGAGACACATAATACCCTGGCCAAGGGTTGTCTCTGTCATCGCACTAATGGTTCTGAGTCTTCTGTGCTAGTTCTGTGAATACCCCTATCTACCCTGGATCCTGCATAACATCTTAGCCCCCATTTCTGGAAACTACTTTATTCACACTCCCTCCTGTTCTGGCTAACCCTGGAGAGCTGACACAAGCCCTTTACTTGGAATTCGCTGCCTGCCTATCCTATCTAATTTGGTCTCATTCCTCAAACCTACGTAGAATTCTATTTAGAATACACTTCCTAACATTTGAAGTGTTTATATTAATTTACATAGGTCTCTTGGTTAAGTCTCAGTAAAGTGCTTTAAGATTAATCTGTTATTTTTTAACATCCTTTATATTCACATCCTTTATATTGCTTTCCACAACTCAAGAATTATCTAGATTCCTGAGCTAGCATCTGAGTTAAATAATGACAGAATACACAAATTAATTTTAAATATAATGCTCATGTCCCTTCTTCAGCATACCATGAATAGTAACTTCAAATTCCTTCTTGTGGTCACCAGCAATGTTTGTTGCCACACAGCGATAAAGGCCCGTATCTGATACTTGAGCCTGGGTAATAACCAATTTGCGTCCATTTAGTAGAATCTTGAATCCATCCCTTTCATCAATTATCTGGCCATCCTTTAGCCACCTATAGAAACAAGGCAAAAAGAAGTCTGGAGATGTATTTTAAATAACTTAGTTCCTAAAAGATATGTGTGTGTGTGTGTGTGTGTGTGTGTGTGTGCGTGCGTGCGCATATCTTAGAGGAACTAGATTTATCTATATATTAAATGTTTCTACACATACATAGAGGAACTAGATTTATCTATATATTAAATGTTTCTACACATACATAGATATGTAAATTCTCAACTGCGTATTTGCCTAATTCTCTGTTTGCCCACTCTGTAAAATGAACTATAATGTGGGAAAGAAAAAAGTAAACCTGGCCAACACAGAAGTTAGCATAGTGTTGGAACCCCAGTAGCTCTGTGTTTTCTTCATTCTTCTATTTATGTTGAGAAAACAGAGGGAAGTATCCCTATAGTATTCACTTCAAATGTTTAAATAACATTAACCAGCAAAGAGAATACATTCCTAAAATATCTGCAAAATAAAACCCTGAAATCATAGAGCATATTTTTACATTTCTTAGGAGTTATCATTTTCCATTTTACTTTGTAATTGTATAGTAGCATATTTTATTCTTTTAGTTGACTAACTGTTCCTTTGCATGTCTTGCACCTTGGAAATGAAGGTAAGTATTCACGAAATGCTTTGTGAACGACGGAATGAGAAAAAAGAACTGGTAAACACGTATGCATGGTGGCTTCCTCTATTTTCCTAATAATGTCCAGTACATTTCTTTTTGTTGTGTGCCTCAAGAAGATCTGACAGATACTGCTTATTAGTCTGTCTCTATGAACTGAAAATGTCATTTCCAGGAGGATAAATGGAATTCCTCTAGTTGAACAGATTGAAAGGCCATGTGATTATTAAGCAAAATTTGCCTTTGTATATAGAGTATGTCTTTTTAAAAGAGGAACATGAAAAATGTAACTTTATATGGCCACCTTTTAATTTCACAGAAATTTTTTCAAGATAGACCGAAAACACTCAAATAAAGAAGTGGGAGGTATTTAGAAGACATACCAAAACCCTTACATGATAGTTGGTGTGGGAGAGCCTGTCACTTGACAATCTAGCTCCAATAAGTTATTAATCATCACAATGAAGTAAGATGTTTCGTCTCCTCCTTCTATAGCTGGTGGCACTAGAAAACAACAGAGATGTAACATAGAAAGAAATGTATGTACACCAGAAAAAATACACCACTGTTTTAAGCAATACTAAGTTGCAGTTCAGTAGGCTGACAAGTATCCTAGGAATCTGATACACGAAGGGGATTTGAAATGTAAAATATATTTTATCATACACACTTGCTAAGATCAATGAATGTATCTTTGACATGCTGTGGATTTTTCTCAATTAATCTAGCACATTGGTACTGCTGCTACCATCTCAATATAAAGGTGGTTCATATTTTATGTTGCTTATTTTCATAATAAGAAGAGAAGAGAACCTCAAAAACTGGACCTCTGCTTAAAAAGCCTTCAATTTACAGAGAAATGGAGACTAAAAACATTGCAAGACGACTTCCTAAGGCCCAGAGACTATTTCCTGCACTAGACGTAGCGTAGTGCTCATGACAGAGGACCATGTTTTCACTCACTGCAATCAGACATCGTCATAGATGTAGAACATATCGGTGCACTGAAAAATACAAAGTGTACCTATCAAAATCAGTGGAATATTTATGTGGGTACTTAGCTCTTGGGATTCTGGTAATAAATCCACCACTTAGTAATGTGCAGTCCAGAGTTGAACAGATAACTGAACTTTCTCTAAGACTGTTTTATTGTTCTACGACCAAAAAAGCATTTAATAAAATGGTCAGGTTTTGCTGTGAACCTGGAATCCAGAAGGTGGCACCCTTATTTACCTAAGACATCAACTTCGTATTTGATTTCCTTTTCTCCTGCCACACTGGTAGCCACACATACATACTGTCCCCGATCAGCTTCTAAGACTCTCCTGATTTCTAGTTTCTTCCCACCAGCTTCTGTACGGATGTTGTCACTGGGTTTCACAGGTACACCATCTTTTAACCAGGTGAGGACTGGAGGTGGGTTCCCCGTGGCTTTACACTCTAGGGTCAGCGAATGAGCAATAACCACTTGCTTATTCAGAGGCACAGCCAAGTCACCTTCAATCATTGGAGGAACTAGGTAGAAAAAAGTAATATTTCAGGCATCTTTGAAATCCTAATGAAATAAAGGGGATTTTGTTTTCATGTAATTTGACCATAGAAACTAGCTACATGTCTGTCTCCTTCAAGGCTATTAAGGAACAAATTTCTTGGGTTAGCTGATCTGCAGCTATCCTAATTATTGTGGGATACTTTGTACTGTGTCTGGCTTACAAAGGGGAAATAGTAGAGAAGGATCTTAGTCCTAACAACTACTTTGCCTTCTCCATAAAAACCAAATGGTCTAGATGCTCCGTGTGCCATGGGCAAATGGTTGGCAAATGAATGGGCCACTTCTTGCTAACTGTAGCTTTTTAAAAGATTTTTCTAAATCATGGGACAATTCTGTCAATTCCTATCCATGCATTTTGAAAATAATGAAACCCTCTAGGATATTATTAGTGAGTGAATTAGACATTGGCATATTAAAAAGCATAGACAGAAAGGCATATGGTGAAATCACATATTATTTCCTTACCGTAGACATCCACATGGAATGATTTTTCAGCAGTTCCAGCAACATTGGTGGCATGACACGTATATGTTGCTGAATCAGAGAACTGTGCTCGAGGGATATGAAGAAATTGTCCTTTATCAATATAAAGTGTTTGGGAGCTGGAAATGATTGGTTGGCCATCCTTATACCAAGAAATAGCAGGCATCGGCAGTCCCCGCGTTTCACATTCCAGTTTAATTATGCTGTTGATCAATGCTGAAATTTCTGTGGTGACATTCCCTCCTTTAATACTAGGTGGAACTGTAAAGAATTTCAGAACAGAAACAGGTTTTCTAAGCCTTAGCATCTGCATCAAATTCTTGTATGCTGCAGATGTTTAAACAATGCATTTAAAGTATTTAGGAATTAAAGACAATTAGGAAGTCAATGATTTATCTACTGATAATAAATTGCCTGTCTTTTCAATCTTTATCACCTTCCTCTTGGGTTTCAGATTTCAGTTAAAGCAAAAAGTCAGAGTTTAGTTTCAGGGGTTCATTTAAGTCCAATAGACCATAAGACAGTAACTAAGAAAGTTATGTTTAACAAACAAAGCAAAACAAAATATAACCCCACTTAAAGCAGATGGGATACATTTGACATCAGCCCAAGGGAACAAAAATGTCAGATGTGGGACCACTGCATGCCCTCTTCCCACAAAGTACTAAAAGGTCTAAGTGCCTTCAGAACCAGCTACTGGAAATAGCTGTGGAAGCTTTAACTTTTGCTTCTTACTGGGTTTTGTTTTGTTGTTGTTGGGCTTTCTTGGGGTTTTGTTTGTTTGTTTGTTTTAGCTTCCAAGAGTTCATTCACTCAACTTTATTCATCTAATTGGCTACATGTGTATCTTCCATAATTCAGCAACCACTTTCCTGGCCACTCACACCACATGAGAACTCTGCTCTTGGAAAAATAACTCAAACGGCTCAGTCCCTGCTACAACTTCTGACTGTGGTCATTCCAGGATTGCGCTATAATTGCGAAAGGTTAAAAGAAATCCAGTGGCATGTGCCCGAATTGGGAGTGCCTTAATATTATCTTATTAAACCCTGATTTTAGAATAAGATATGTTATAGAATGTATTCCTTATGGCTGGGCTAGGGTTATTTGTTTCAGGAGGACGATCACAGAGGTAAAATAACTTTCTCATCAGATCAGATCAAAGGCACACATTATCAGCATGACTTCTCATGATGATGTTAAACTCGACTAGTAATCTGGTTGCAGTCGCTTTTGCTAGGTTTCTTCACTGTAAAGTGCTCTCCTTTTCCCCTTTTTTGGGGAAGTAATCACTCTTTCCAGCCCATACATATGGGGTGGGGAGTTATGTTCTACTTCTTGAGAGAATACGTACATAATTTATTTGGAATTATTCTCTATAATATTGTTTCTCCTCCCCAATTTATTCACTTATTCAACAATTTATTTATATCATATGAACTCATGGAAACTTATTTTATCCTTTGGGTTATAATCTAATATTACCTTATTTAATTTGTTGTTCAAATTGTTTCAGTTTTGACCAGTGGAAACTATTTCTTTGGTTCCTGTTCCTTTGACATATCCATGTCATTTGACTACTTTGATACTTTCTTACTTTCTGACCTATTCATGTGGCAGGCTCATCTTGTCTATTTCCTGCCCCAGCCTTAGGATTAATCATTTCTCTAAGAAGCCCTGGTCCCTTTTAGTAGAAAAGGATTTTAGAAAATAGATCTGGGTGCTGAATAGAGTACCTTAATATTTTCTAATAATCATTTTTAGAACTAGCTCACAGTGACAAACACTCACCTGCTTATTTTTTTTTTTTTTTTTGGTCACACATAACTTAAGGAAAGATCTACTATACTATGAAGTGAACATGGTGATGGAATAATTTTCTTATAAAGTGGCTTAATATATAGCTCAGGGAAACCAACTATGGTTCACGGGCAAGGCATGGAGATGCTGAGCTAAAAATACTTTTTACATTTTTAAATGGTTGGGAAAAAAATAAAAATAATACTAATAATATTTTGTGACATGTGAAAATTATATGAAATTCAAACAAGTGTATAAAATTTTATTGGGATATAGACACACTCATTTGTTTACAGATTGTCTATGGTTATTTTCTCTCTCTAATAACTGAGTTAGGGTAGTTGTAAAAAATAGCAAATACATATTCTTATTGCTTCTCACTGCTGCTCAGCTCACCATAAATTTAAGTGACAGTTATAACTCAATAAAATTTCAAGTTGCCATGCAAATCACCATACTATGATATTTTATTTCATTTTTATTATCAGCGCATACTTCTCATGTCAAAAGAAGGAAGGAAAAGAAGACTTTAATGCATCACATTTTTAAAGCATGACACAGTGTGGATTATTATGTTATAAATCAAGTGGCAAAGCATTGTTGTTTTCTAGTTGTAATAACTCTATAGCTGTTCTGAAAGATTACAATATACACTAACACCACTACACTAAGCAGTTGTCACGTTACTTCCAATTCAAAACAACAGTTGGAAAAATTAGAAAATGTAAAATGGACTGACTCATAATAGAACTTCTTCACAAAAACAAAAAGTCAAAATGAGGTTACAATCAAAATAAGTTTCTCAGTGGTTCATATGTTCACCAGGCAAGAAAAGCCATTTACCGATAGTAATTTAATTAAAATCAGGGATGATTACAGTCAGTAGTCATAGAAATGTGTCCAGAGAAATCTTAAGTCTTTGTTTAAGATTATGGGCCTTTCCATGAGAATCATTGCTTGAAGAGTAGAGAACGCTGGGAATAACATTGACAGTTAATTTTTAAAGGCAAATTTTCTGAATAATATTCTTGGCCCCTGATAAATTAGGAGATGTTACTGATACTGCTTTTTGTTTGAGGAATCAAGGCCAAGTTTGAAGAAACTGAAGAATTAATCTCTAAGAATAGTCTGCATGGAATGACTACAGACAAAAATATTTTCAAAGAAGTTAAAAAACAAAACACGAATTCATTACAACCTGAAGTGGAATCTGCTAAGATACGGTGCCACTGATGGTGGTAAAAATATGTGTAGGGCAGGAAAAGGCTTAGATAAATTTACAAAGCTAATTAAAAGGTAAGGTTTTAGGGGTGGTGGCTCAGTCATTAAGTGCCTGCCTTAGGCTCAGGTTATGATCCCAGGGTCCTGGGATCAAGCCCCACATCAGGGTCCCTCTCCCATTCCCCCCGCTTCTGTTTCCTCCCTCGCATCTGTCTCTCTGCCAAATAAATAAATAACATTTTTTTAAAAAAATGTAAGATTTTAAAAGTCTCTACTCCTTGCATTATTTATCAGCAAGCCCCCTGTGTAAAATATTCATATGTTAATAAACAGAAGTATCCATGGGATCTTTTATCTTCCCTTATGGACTTCAACATCATCAGTTCTATGAATTTTCCTACAAGTAGAAACTGAATATAAAGACTTGCCCTACCTCCTACCATAGAGCAACTCAGTGCCTTAATGGTGGTAAATATATTTTAATTTTTTGAGCTCAGGGCTGAGACTATTTTTTTCTGAATGAAAAGAATTGTCCTCAAACATTATTCTTGAATATCAATGAATGATTTGGGAAATTAGTTTTGCTATAAACTTGATAATGTTTCCTAACAATTCAGCCTAAAATTACTAGACCAAAACAGCATTTAAATGCAAAACTTAGGGGCACCTGGCTCAGTCATTAAGCTTCTGCCTTAGGCTCAGGTTATGATCCCAGTGTTTTGGGATCAAGCCCCACATTGGGCTCCCTGCTCAGAGAGAGGGATGCCTGCTTCTCCCTCTCCCACTCCCCTGCTTGTATTCCCTCTCTCACTGTGTCTCTCTGTCAAATAAATAAATAAAATCTTTTAAAAAAATTTAAAAAGTAAATGCAAAACTTAAACTAAGGTGTCATTTTGCTTGAATCACAATTAATGTCAAGTTGCTTTATAAATTTCCCATGCTGTAAACAAAACTGAGATCTCCATTCCCTGTAGGGAATTCACTGTGGATATATTTTTTATGCTCAAATTTCAGTTTCAGCAATGTTTGTCAGACCTTGATGCAAATACAAAGGAAGTTTCTACATTCAAAGTTCAGTTCTCTCTGACAATGAGGACCTTCCATTCAACTTTCAATTGGAATTATTTAATCTGTGGTATGGTATGCTAAAAATTAATTATCAAGAGAATATAAGAGAATTCTATAAATGTCTTCAAAGCAATGGATATGGTCAATTAAAATGATATGTTCGCAATCTTATATTGGTATTTTACAGTACATATCTGCATGGAAAGACATTTTCCAAGGTAAAATACATAAGATTTCATTACAGATCAGCATTAACAGATGAATATTTGCAATCAATTTTGACCTTCAATTAATTAAAATTTATCCCCTCCCCAAAGAATTCCATTCTTCTCATTAGTACGCTTATACTATTAAAAAATTATATATTTTTAAATTACCAGAAAAAAGAATTTCATCAATAGACAATAGGTAGAAATTTATTTCTATTTGATATATAAGTACTGATAAAATATCCTTGATTTTGTCTCATGGTCTGCAAAATCCAAAATATTTACTATCTTGCCCTTTATAAAAAAGGTTTGGGGCACCTGGGTGGCTCAGTCAGTTGGGCAACTGCCTTCGGCTCAGGTCATGGTCCCGGAGTCCTGGGATTGAGTCCCACATCTGGCTCCCAGCTCTGCAGAGAGCCTGCTTCTCCCTCTGACCTTCTCCCCTCTCATGTTCTCACTCCCTCTCTCAAATAAATAAATAAAATCTTAAAAAAAAAAAAATCTTAAAAAAAGGTTTGCCAAATCCAAGATAACTAATTAATACAAATTCAAGCCACCATTGTGAAATCTTAAGGAAGAGCATTTTATTCAGATTTAAAATTTTAATTTGGTTTTGAGGCTACTTATGTCACATGTTAATCTAGAAACACATATCAAACTTCTGGCTCAAGTTGCCTAAATCAGCTGGCAATTAGTTAGATGCTACACTAATGAAAATAAGAATGTAGGTTTAAATAAGTCCCTATTCTCCATGATTGTTTTACAAAGGCATAATATCATTGCACCGAAAAGGAGCTATTTTTTAAAAATCTGCATTAATGAAATTGAGAAAAATTACTCAAAGAACATTTCTTTTTTCTCAAGGAACATTTCTGATTGACATCAGAACAACACACCATCTACAGCTGAAATTTGTCGCATAAATAAATGTCACTTCCTATTTCAATTTAATTCATATATGCTTTTCTGAGAACTTCTGTCTGAGGGAAGTTGTTCTAGATAAAGGTTATGAATAAACTGCACATTAAAATGCACTGCACATATGTAGTCAAAGACTTTTGGACTTTGGAGAGAGGATCTCAGACTTCCTAAACTCAAACATGGACCTCAGGTTAAATATCTTTGCCTCAGAACTAACAGCTGTCAGTTTACACAATCTCCCCATAGGATATTAAAAGCTCTTTTATTTCCTTCCTTCTTTCACATCTTTCCCCCTCCTCTTCCTCGCCATCTCTTACTTTTCCACTCTCATTTTTTTCTCCATTTCTTTCCTTATTCAGACACCACATGCATTTCTGCCTTTCAAGTACATCACCTGTTCTGCCCTCATGTTAATACGTAAATAAGAAAAACAAATGAATCAATCAATTGTGGTGTGAAGCACATTCTCAGTCAGAAATCTACATAAATATTCCTCACAGTTAGTCCAATTATGGTGTCTGTTTCATTCATTCTTAGGAATAAAAGCACTTTCGTAAGTGAAATAACATAAGCTTTAGATTACCCACTTGGAAGTGCAGACAAGCTTGAGAGAAAAGAAATGCACTATTCCTGAATTATAATACTCAGAACTTCACAGTGTTATAATGCCTTTCATCTCAGACAGTCCTACAAAATTTAATCACTATAGATCCCTCTCTTCTAGGTGCTTGAGGGCACCATACAGAGTGAACGAGAGGATCTGAAATACAAGAACCCAAGTCCTATGGAAATAGCTGTCTCACTGAATCACCAAAATGTATTCATCATAGACCTCGGCAATAATACAACAACACAGAGAAGACTACTCAAAAGCTTAGGGGAAAATTTGCACCTATTATTTAAATGTCTGGTCCTGGTAGGAGGCCAGGAGTAGCAATAACACTTTTGTTTAACTTGGATTCAGGATTGCCAATCTTTCAGTAATGTTACTCTTTTTTGGAAGGCATGTCTTTTCATGACTGACTTCTTCCAAGGTTTCTATTTATAGATAGAAATGGTTTAAAAGCATGCGTTAAATAAAATCTCTTTGATTCAAGAGAGCTATTCAAATTTTATATGAAGACACTAACACTAGAAAAGGGAAATTTCAAATTCAGTGAAGTTATATAAAAATCAAGCTAGTAAGACAATACAATCACCAAGTAAATAATGAAAAACAAATAATTATTTATTAAACTCTTACTATAAGCCAGGTAACCCAATAAGGTGTCTAGCTTTTGATCCTCACAATAATAGTATTAAGTAGGTGCTATTATTATCCCCATTTTACAGATGAGGAAACTGAAGATCAAAGGGCTGGGTAATGTGTCCAAAGTCACAAAGCTAGTGAATGGCACAAGCTGGATCTCAACTCTCCTACCTGTCTCAGAAGCACAAGTTCTTATTAATGACTAGACCAGTGTTATCCAGTAGAAATATAATGCTACAATACAACAAAAACTTACGATGTACCATATGCTGGCTAACTCAACATAATAAAAAAAAATAATAAAAATTAGTAAAACAAAAAAATAAAATTAAAAAAAGAAATATAATGCTAACCATATATATAATACAAGTTTTTCTAGTGGCCTTGTTAAAAAAATTTGAATATAAACAGAGGAAATCGGTTTTCATAATGTATTTTACTTAGCCCAGTATATACAAAATACCATCATTTCAGATGTTATCAATATAAAAGTATTAATTAGATATCTTATATTATATTTTCATATTAAGTCTTTGCTATCTGGTCTATATTTTGTACTTATAGCTTGTGTCAGTTTGGACTAGCCACATTTCCAGGGCTCAAGACCCTCCTGTGGCTAGTGGTTACCATATTAGACAGTGTATCACTAGACCATTCTTTCATTCAGCAAACATTTCTTGAGCGCTACCATGTATCAAAGTAGGGAACCAGCAAAACAAGGCCCCCTGCTCTTGTGAAGTTTAGCTTCCTTGGACACAAACAGCAAGTAGGTAAATAAACCCAGAATTAAGCAGTAACTTACCAGACAGTAATATGTGCTATGAAGAAAATAAACTCGGACAATATAATAGTGATTGGGTGATTGCTTGGATTGGGAAGATCCTGTAAAGAGGTGAGATTGCTAAAGTATCTAAAATTTCTTGAGTATCATGCACTCTGGACAGACAGAAATTAGTGCAATAAGTAGAACCACAATAAGCATGACCAGCCTACTGAGTTCTGTTCCTTTCTATTGGGTAATTCTTTCTGCCTGAAATGTAATGTTCTTGTGCCTTCCTATGACTCTAAGTGTTTAAAAAAGAAAAAAAATGGGAATTCATCCTCCTCAGGGGATATTGGGACTTTTAGTGAAATGAGGGCTAAGTCTTCTGGTGGGGATTTAGCTGGGAGAGAACAGCAGCACAAACATAAGGCATTTAAAATATCTTCTTGTAGTCAGAATAAAGGCCAAGATGGTAGGAAAAGAGAAGAGTTGAATGGTTTGCATACCACTGGCTTCATTCAATTCATGCATCTCAACTCTTTTTAGAGGTTGTTTTTTTTTTTCTTTTAACCCTTTTAAAGATATAGACATTTGGTTTATTACCTATTAATCAATTAAGAAATACCTTCCTTCCTGAGCAACATCAACTGAAAATCGACAGAACTCTCAAAGAAATCCTTACTTCATGACAAAATGCACTAAAACCGAATGCAATGTTCTAGTCTAAAACACAAAAGACAGGCTCTTTCTTTTAAAGTAAGTAACATTCCAAATTATTCAGCATTGAATAAAAGAACATTTAACATTAAATTCTTCTTTTCAACTTTTTTTTTGAAAGAGAGAGCGCACACAGCTGCGTGCACAATCTCATGACCCTGAGATCAAGACTTGAGCCAAAATAAAGAAGCGGACACTTAGCTGATTGACCCACCTAGGTGCTCCCTCCCATTTCAATTTATAGTGAGAATTGATAATAACAAAAAGCATAAGAAAACCACACTTACTATAGACAGTCAGTTTTATATCCTTCGCTTGTTTGCCAGCCTCACTGGACGCAGCACACTGGTAGCGCCCTTTGTCACTTCTTCGTGCATTCTTTAAATGCAGAACTTGTCCTCTGTCTAGAAGTTCAATGTTAGGATCTTCTAAAAATAAAGGCCTAGAAAAAATAAATTTTATCCTGTGGGTCCATTTTCATTTCATTTCATTTTCCTGTTTCCTCTCTTGTTGGTCACAACTTAAAAAGTCTACATACTTTACTTATACGTAGTTGCACACTTTATTCTATACAATCCAAATCTCTTCTCTTTGCTACTTAAGTCTTAGACAGCTGCTCTCAATACCCATAATAATACTCGAACTGTGACCATGTTGTGAAAAATAAGTTCTCACAAATAATACAGATTACTGCAGCCATGTCAGTGTGGACAAACCTCAGTAGCCCTGGAACGTGAAGTCTGGGGAATATCTACTCCTCTTCTGTGATTGTTTCTTTTTCTACCTCTAGAGAACCAGCCTAAGTATTCATCATGTCATAAAAATTTTCTTTTCTCATAATTCAAACAGTTCCATGTAAAGGCAAAATTATCTCTGCATTTGAGTCTTGCATTTTTCATTTTTTATTCTTAGTTATAGGGCACAATATTTAGTGTATAATAAATTTGAGTTTTCTATGTTTTTAACCTCTGTGTTTCTAAAATAAATTCACAGCATTTATAAAGTCATATAATTCATAAGAATGAAAGGTATTATAAGACTTTGAGACCAGCTTTGAACAATATTATTCAAAACAATATTGTTTTTCCTTCATGTTCATTTAATAATATCTACGTGTTTAAAATAACTGAAAGGGAGAACATCCGCAAGCATTTTCACATCTACTTCCTATCAGTCAGACCCTTGCAACAAATAGAGAAAGGGTACTCACTTGCCATCCTTGAACCAGTGAATAACGGGGAAGGGTGTGCCTTTGACTTGGCATTCAAGGGTGATATCACGGTTGAGGACAACAGAGACTTCATTTGGAGAGCCAGCACCTATTATGGTGGGTGGGACTTGAACAAAGACATTTTGTCGTGAAAATCTATGATTTCCCAAAAAGAGTGGAGGGAGGAAGAATAGATTATTTTTTATCTCTACAATATTTCAATAAGATTTTAATATATTTAAATTTAGCATTTGGGTGGGTCCACAGATATAATATAAAAGGTATTATTGTGTGATATTTTATTTTTAATATTAAAATCTTATTTCTGTTTGATATGCTCCTAAGACATTCAAGTCAAGATACTGCGGAGATGAGATATATATTCTTAGAGCTCACAGAAGAAGTCTGAGCTGGAAATAAAAATTTGGGAGTCATCAGTATACAGAATTCAAAGTAAATGAATGCGAAGAGAAATCATGCCAATACGACTAATGATAAAAAAAATTAGTTTGTTTTTCATAGCCTGTATGTAAATATAATAAGAATACTTTTGGTAGAGGAAATGCAAAGTATTTCAGTCTCTGAGTAGACTAATGAGAGGGATTATTTTTATGCTGAAGCAGCTTAAAAATGGTTATTTCAATGCAGCATCATTCCCAGACTTTATTTCCACCCCAGACTTAGAAACATATGCCCATTTGGATGAATAAAATATTGAAAAGGAAGGAAGTCATTTTATCACAAGATTAGCAAATAGAATTTCATAAACTAAAATTACAAAACTTTAAATTTATGAGCACCCTTAAAATGACCTAAATGCATTATATCCCAATTCTTCTACCCACACTCAGAATCTTCCCCTCTTAATTGATCAGGGCTGTGGTGATTTAGTTGTAAGAGTTCATCAGAATGCAGGGAGAGAGCAATAGTGAGTTTTACTCTGCATCATCCCATATAGTTACTTCCCAGAGAACTTCCTGACCACGTAATAAAAGAAATCAACAAGAGCAGTAATTTATTATTTTATGTCCAAATATTCACAGACATCTCTATGATAAATAATAACTTAAAATATTCTATATCAGAGGATTCTGGGTAACCAATATTAAAAACAAAACTAATGAAAGAGTGAAACAAATAATATTTCTCTTATCAATTTTTTTAAGCTCTTTGTTCTTTCATAACTGTCAGCTCCATCCTATTATAAGAAATGCATCTGAAAATTGTAGGTTCTTAAAGGACTGTTTCCCTTACCTAACACCTCGATGTTAAAATACTTCTGAGAAGTGCCTGCAACATTAACTGCTTTACAGGAATAGCTTCCTGCGTCCTCCAGAGCGACTCTGAAGAGCTTTAATATCTTCCCATTGTTCACGATCTGGATAGTACTGCTTTCAGTCACCTTCAAAGGCCAAAACGGGCAGTGTTATTTCCAGTCCTCACACAGATGCACAACTAGTAATTGACATGGAAGCTTTATATCATTATTAATAGGAAAGTCACATTTTTAAAAAGATTTTATTTATTTATTTGACAGAGATCACAAGTAGGCAGAGAAGCAGGCAGAGAGACAGAGGAGGAAGCAGGCTCCCTGCTGAGCAGAGAGCCCGATGTGGAGCTCGATCCCAGGACCCTGGGATCATGATCTGAGCTGAAGGCAGAGGCTTAAACCCACTGAGCCACCCAGGCGCCCTGGAAAGTCACATTTGAATGATTTATTTCAGAGGCAGCGGCAAGGAATTATGCATATCCTGATGTCTTCACTTACCTGAACTTCATCTTTATACCACATAATGATGGGAGAAGGCGTACCTTCAACTTCGCAAAAGAGATTGGTTGGCTGATTGACCAGCACAGATACATTTGTTATCTGTTCTTTATCTTTAATTACTGGAGGAACTGCAAAAAGAGAGGAGTCATGGCTAGGTAATTTTGTAATAAATATTACTTCTGAGGTTTCTTTACACAGGCCTTTAGAAAGCAAATTCTAAGATACCTGATAGCTAGAAAGGCTGGTCATATTCAAGCACATGCCTTAACACAAAATGAAAATCTTGACCAATATATTTATAAATAACTCTTCTTAAAGTTTTACTTTAATTATCAATTCAGAGTTTTGAAGTGAGGATAAAACTTAGGATAAATTTAAGGGAGGAACTAGTTATTCCACATACCACTAAAAATGTAAACTGCTAGGGTCTTAATTAAGTCATGTGAGGGGGTCACTATTTTGCTGATGGAAGTGCATATATCCCAGTGTCTACGGGAAGCCAATATCCATGAAATTTCCAAATGAACATAACCTTTGACTGATGTACAAATGTACAACTATTTCATTAAAGCATTACTTATAATAACAAATAATTGGTAACACCTGAATGTTCATCATTAATAGATGCAGGTTAAGGACATCATGACATACCCATACAGTGGGATGCTAGATCGGTATAAATAAGAGTTAGGAATAATGAATAATTCCAAAGATGGATATTTTGGTAAAATAGACAAGGTGTAGCATAATGGATGTAATATTCTCCTATATATGTACCTTTTGATACATAAAAAGAGAATAAAATATATATTCTCATTTCCTCCTTATGTATAAAATATCTCTGGGAAATACACGCATGCACACACACAAACTTAATAAATTTCTCTGTTGTTGGGGGGATAAGTACATAGCTTAGCTTAGGTCATGAGACTTCTGACTATTCTGCCACCTGAATTTTAAATAAAGTCACAATAAATTACATAAAATTTGAAATTAATCAAGTAATGAATGCAATCAGATTATCAATTTCTTGTTTGATAACATTCTATTCACATTAATTTTAAATAATACTACATTGAAAGAATAATTTACATATATAATAATTAGAAAATGTCACATATTCAACCATATGATTTTGTTATTTTATCTATGTTTACCATGGACTTTGAGGTTATATTTTTTTTCTGTGGTTCCAGCTTCATTGACGGCCACACAGATATACTCCCCATTGTCAGAGGGTGTAACAGAAGCAATGACCAACAATGTGCCATCTTCCAAGATAGAAATACCAGGCTCTCTGCCTGTCAGCTCTCTCCCATTCCATATCCATTTGATAGTTGGTTTGGGGGTACCTAAATGAGAAATCATAATTTTGTGATATTCTATAATAAAACTAGGAATCATTATTAAATCTCAAATACATTGAGGAGAAACAAAAATTTTGTTATGACTGTAAGGTACCCTAAGGTACCATGCTACTTTCAAGATATTTCTCCTGGCATGAAATTTCAAAGAGATTATGGTATTTAATGCTTCTAATTCCTGATCGGTCTTAATAGACCTATGGTCTCTAGGGTAAAGTTTGAGTCAGTTGTTTTTATCAAGACTTTCAGAAGACAGTAAGCAAACCGAAGCATTTTCTTGTGTGAGATCATTGTAATTAATGGGGAAAAAACTCTACTGATCAAGTGAAGAGAGGTTGGGGATAAAAATAAATGAAGAACAAAAAGTAAGAGGCTATCCCAGGAACATAACATAAAGATTGCCCAAAGAAGTAGAGTCACAAGTGCAGAAGCGATGCTCTATAATTCACACTTTAAATAGTCCAGATACCCTAGAGATGAGGAACTTCTACTACTGACACATTTGGTGATCTCATGCTGTTAAATATAGGACAATAGGAACAATTCTTGACTTTTTATGCTGAAAAGAAAACTGGGCAAGCGGAGGGCAGGACTGATTTCCTAGATTTATTTATGAGTAAGTGGAAGTGATGTGCTGCTGAGTAGAAGTGATAAAACCATCTTGAAGTATGTAATAGAGCCAAAAGTACATACCGGAAATAGACAAACATGAATTCTGCATTAAGAATGTATTTACTTAGCAAATAATGTATCAGGCACTAGTCTAAGTACTTTCAAAATTTACTTAATACCTATAAAAATAAAAAGGATATTTAATGCATTTGTATGACATTGTCAATAATCTTATATTAAAGGATAATGAAAAATATTAAAGTTTTGGCACATAATCCAAGACAAATACAAAAGAATGGCAGAATATATAGAATGTGTCACTAAGGCTAAACTCAAGTTGAGTTAAGGAATTTTGAAAGTGACTATGAAAGTTGTACTTATGAGAAAAAAAATAAAACAAAAAAAATTGGCCTATTTCATTGAGCTAACAGTGAAGATGAGAAAGAGAAGGTGAACTGACGGACTGCAGGTGTCTACGTTTTCAAGGAAAAAAGGGTTATAATCATTGCCTCATTTCTTCACATCCCACTCATTCCTTTATGCATTTCAATCAGACTTCTCAATGAATACTTGTAGAGTGAATAAATGAAAAATTAAATAAACAAGCCAGAGAAGTTGCAGTCTTTTTAACTTATAAATGGTAGAACTGTCATGTACAAGATGAGACTTGTTGCACAAGACAAGGAAGGCGAACCCAAGACGTGGTTTTTCGAAGTGGAATAGGGAAGTCAAAACAGCTGGGAAAAGGAAAGTCCAGTCAGCCTTGGAGTCGGGGATCCAACAGAGAGCAAAGGGCTGCAGTGCCACTGGAAGGGATCCAGAAGCAGCAAGTACTCAAATACCCGACTTTAAACCCTTCAAAGGGTCTCTTCTCCAGGACTTGTCTCCTCCTTCACCACTATGGGGCTAGTTACTGATAATTATTTTGATATGTGAAAAGCTCGTTAAAGTTCTCTAGTAATGCTACTAGAAAATAATCATTGGTGAGAGCTACTGTGGAGAGATGCAAAATCTTGCTACAGAAACAGGAAGAGCCATGAGGCCCTTCATCTGCCGCTGCCTCCAGGAACAATCGTTAAGAGGCCTTTGTGGGAGCAATGAAGATACCAACTGCATGGAGGTGACAGAAAGAATACTGTCTGGACTTTACCAGAACTGCTGCAAACACATCTGAGTCACTGTGGATGAAAGCATATGTGAAAGGGAGGACGTTCTGAACCACCTACTGGCATCCCAAGGGTGGTAGTGACAACGCCTCTTTCCCATCCCCCTGAGGAGAGAGAATAAGAGTTTCCTGCCAGGAAACATTGTGGGATAGAAACCCCAGAAATTCGGGAAGGTAAAAGGAGTTTGGATGAGCCTCAGAGTATCAAGGTAGAACCTGCCTTTAGGATTACCAGTAGAGGGTAAATCTAAGAAAAGAGGTTTTCAGAAGAGCAGTATCAGGGGTTAGTCTTAATTTATACTTCTGAGTGAGATAAATGCAAAAAATTCTGAATAGCTCTAGCTGTTACATTTTAATGAGAAATCTTATCAAGACCGAATGAACTAAGAATTAACATGAAGGAGCAAGTACTACATGGGAAACATGATTGATAAGGCAAGCTTGGAAGAACAGAGGTTTTTCCATTGAAGTAGATAAAATACCGGTGAGAGAAAAATACCTATTCAAAGAGGTGTTATTTAAAAGAGCGATTAATGCCCAAATGTTGTAACAAGGACTAACAAGTGGATCTTTCCATAAAGATGTTTTGGGTTCAATAGAGAATTCTGAAATAATATAACATTATGCTAATGCCCGTATGTCCAAGGACTACATACCTTTTGCAGGACATGGAAATGCAATGCGTTCACTGGCCACTCTTTCTTGGAATGGGGTGTTATATGGAGGTTCTAGGTCTTCCAGTGTAGGCGGTTCTATTAGAACAATAAATGCATTATCGCGGGCTTTCTTTAAGCAATACCAAACTCTCCCGCAGCACCATCAACCAGCTACACTGGTGAACTGTTACCTTTCCTGACTCTCTTCCTAATATGACACATATTTCTAGCTGCCAGACATATCTACCTCAGGCTATGCAGTACATTTATCAAACTGCTAAAAATATATAGTCAAATATTTTGCTAGAGAAGACAAGATACAGGGTGCCTGGGGAGCCCAGCCAGTTAATAGACGGACTCTTGATTGTGGCTCTGGTCCTGATCCAGGGTCATGAGATCAAGCCCTGTGTTGGGCTGTGCTCAGCGCAGAGTCCGTTTGGGATTCTCTCTCTCTTTCTCCTCTCTCTCTCAAATAAATAAAATCTTTAAAGGAGACAATTGCAGACAGCATCACCCAATTTTAATTTTCTGCACAGTACTTCTCACGATCTGTATTTCTTACTTTTTCCCTTGCTTTCTGTCTACTCACAGGAGAACAGCTTTTGCCAGCTTGATGCCCCCACCCTACATGTATTTTCTTATGCCCAAAATCACCTTGGACATGTAGCGTTATTTCTGTTTCATCACTGCCTGCCGTGTTAGTAGCGACACATGTATAGACGCCGGCATCCGAGAGCAGGGCTGGGTCAACGCTTAACGTTCCATCTGAATTGCTCACAAGCCGCGCTCCGTCCACCAGCGCGGCACTTCCACCCTTCAACCACGTGATTACAGGAAGAGGCGTCCCTTGAGCGTTGCACAGGATGTCCACTCTTTGACCAGCTTGGACTTTCATAAGTTTAGGGCCACGCTGTATCTTTGGAGGAACTAGAAACAATTGGGGATTAATAATCCAATTTAAGAAATTCCTTTCTCTTCTCACTGTTAATGAGAACTCCTTACAAAGAAGCAGCACAGAAAGTAGAACAGTCTCAGGATGTGGACCCAGGCTCAGGCCACGTACTAGCTGTGCGATCTAGGGCAAGTCAGTAAATTTCCTGAGGCCCGTTTCCTTGATAATCCAGGCAAGAATAACCTCTTCAATACCAGTCCACTGCAAGGATTATGGGCAATAATAAATAGAAAAGCCCTCATGCCAAACTTGAGGGAAAGACAAGTGTTTGAAAATGTTAGGTTTCCTTTAATTTATAAATAATTTAAAGTTTAAAACCCTCTTAAAAGGCAATGATTTCTATAATATAAGGAAGTAAAAGAAAAAGCATTTCTCTTCAGGTGTTCCTAGTTTTTGCTCTCTTCGTGGAAGGTTTAGCCAGACAGTGAAAAAAGTTTCTAGTAAAAACTTTTGCTAATTTCAGAGAAGAAAATCAAAATCAAAATCAAGCCTCTATTACTTGTCTTTATCTACCTTCCTTTAGAAAAATGAGGTAATTTATCAGAACACTGGCAAATGCACATCCATGCATTATACACTAGAGAATCAAGTTAACTCATAAGGATATCGTTAGAATTTATGTACCTTACATCCCTACAAAGCCCCATTCCTCAGTCCTTTGTTTTTTAAACTTAATATTTAGCCAATTATAAGGTTGTGACAACCTTATAATTTTGAGAGGATTGTTAGCATCATTTTATGAAAGAGAAAACTAAAGGTAAGAGAGGGTAGGTAAAATGCCCAAGATACACCACAGCTAGTAAATGACAGAACTCTCCTTGGATCTCAAATCCCATGGCTAATAGGACACTATTACAGTGACTGATCCGAAAGGGAAATCAGGGCAATGCTACCTAAGAAAATCTTTTCCTGATATTTGAATATTTGGCACCTATATAATGCCTGACAGAGAATGTACTCACTAAGCATGTGTTAAATAAATATCTATTTTGGACAGACTATGGTAAAGTTGAGGGAATAAAACAGATTAACCGAAAGTTTTTTAAAAGTTAAAGAGTTCCAGGAAGCATAATGCTTTCAGTTGACGAATTCTTTGAATATTGAAAATGACCATTTAAATACTAATAAATTCTTCTTTGAGAACTCACAATCACTTCTACAAAAAGCCGTCAGTCTAAACACTTTTTTTTTTTACAGTGTATCAAGAGTTGTCATAAGTGACTGTAGACATTTAGTAAAAAGAAGAGCCAAAATTTCAATACTGTTTATTTAAGGAAAAGGGAAAAAGTTGTCTATAGATGGCAAATAAACTTTCCAGAGGAAATGAAAGAAAATCACCAAGTCTTCAATTTTAGAAAATTTTTCTCTAATTACTCTACACACAATTTGGAGACTATCAAAGAAACTACTAGGACTGATTTTCCTGTGGCCAGTACACAGATATCACATGCCTTCATTTCAAAACTCACCATGGACATTTAATTTAACAGACTGAGTCACGTTCCCAGCTATATTTGTGGCAACGCAAAGATACATCCCACTATCTGAAACGCGGGTCTCAATGATCTTCATTGAACCAGAAGGGAGGAATGTGTGTCTAAAAGAAAGAAACCACATAGTAGACCATAGAACATCAGAATTTTAATATCCCCAATGCAGCTGCACTTCAGTGTGAAATTTCTACTCTGCAAGCCATTTTTGAAACCATTCTCCCATCTATATTATTTCTATACACCTTTAATATCAGGAATTTTCATAATTCTATTGTGTGTATTGATGTCATAGTATACAGTGTATACATTCTGCATGATGTTCTTACAAATACAAAATCAGTTTCCTTTTACCCTTAGATCTAACCTAATGGTCTGCAATTATCAAAAACTTGTACCTCTGTCTGTCTTATTAAATTGTGACTATATAAAGCAAATATATATTTTAGTAAGTTTGAACATATTTTGAATACTGTCCTGTTTTTTCTGCAATGCTCTGTTAAAAAATTTAATGTGTTAAAATAAAGGTGAAAGAAGGTACATTCGTAATTCTCAAAAATTTACTGAATACGTTCTTCCTACAGGACAATAATGTAGTTGAGTGAGCCAGATCGACATATAAAAATGTTATTATGTTAACTGTATTGAAATAAGTTTAAGGAGGAGAGGGTCAGATAGACATGCTTAATATCAAGATTTCTTGTGTACCTAGGAAAAAGAAAAATTGTTCTATTGGCCCTGAGACAGACAAATGAATAAATAGTTAAAGACAAAATTCCCCCCAAAGACGTAGCATCTAGGAAAATCCAACATGTAATACTCAATGATGGAGATGTTATTACAAAGAGCAAGGAAAGGGCCAATTATTCAAAAATGATGTTGGGCAACAGGTCTGCACATGGGAAAAATAAATAAATCAAAATAGAACACTACTACCTGGTGATTCACAGACCTGTACCCCTGGGGCTAATAATACATTATTTGTTAATAAAAAATTAAAAATTAAAAAAATAGAGCACTACCTAATAACAGACACAACATAAAAATTCATATGGATCAAGGTCCATAATGTGAAAAACAAACTTAAAATATTAGACTAAAACACTGGTGGCCATGTTAATATTCTTCATAAAGTAAAAGTCTTAAAAACAATAGAAGTAATACACTGAGCTACATAAAAAATGTAAAATTCTATGTAATCAAACATCACACATTAAAACCTTGCCGTGGTCTGAGGAAAGGTATTTGCAACACATACAACAAAGGAGTGCTATTAAGAATACAGACCCAATTTCTGTATTCAACAAGAAAAAGACAAGTAAGTCACCAGAAATCCGTGCTGCAGGCTTAAAAAGGCAAGTTACAGATGACACAAATGCCAACAAAAAGGTAAAAGCAGGGGCGCCTGGGTGGCTCAGTGGGTTAAGCCTCTGCCTTCCGCTCAGGTCATGATCCCAGGGTCCTGGGATCGGGCCCCGCATCAGGCTCTCTGCTCAGCAGGGAGCCTGCTTCCCCCTCTCTCTCTGCCTGTCTCTCTGCCTACTTGTGATCTCTGTCAAATAAATAAATAAAATCTTAAAAAAAAAAAAAAAAGATAAAAGCATTTTGGGCTCCTGGAAGTCAGTCACATGAGAACTCAGACAGTTGCAAGATACCATTTCACACCCATCTGAACAACAAAAATGTTTAAGTCCATCGATACCAGGCATTGATGATAATGGGGACGTCTGTGCACCTCTCTTCTAATGGGAGAAGGGCAAACCAGGAGTGCCTCTATGGACCGCATTTTGCATCGTCTACACAACTGAAAGTAGGAATTCATCCTGACCAGAAACTGCAGCTCTAGGGGCCAGTCCTAAAGAAAGTCATGCATGTGTATACAGAGAGACATACATAAAGACTTTCACTAAAAAGCCTTGTTTGTAAAGTCAAAAAACTAAAACCAGACCCAAGAGAAACAAACAAAACCCTGAATGTCCATACACTGGGAAATGTATACACAAAATGGAGACTATGTATATCGTGGTTAAAAAGAAACTAAACCAGGGGCACCTGGGTGTCTCAGTGGGTTAAGCCTCTGCCTTTGGCTCAGGTCATGATCTCAGGGTCCTGGGATTGAGCCCCACATGGGGCTCTCTGCTCAGCAGGGAGCCTGCTCCCCCCTCCCCCATCTCTCTCTGTCTGTCTCTCTGCCTACTTGTGATCTCTGTCAAATTAAAAAGAAAAAAAAAAAACTAAAAAGAAAGAAACTAAACCTATGTGTACAAAAATGAACAAATGTTGACTTAATACAGCAAGCAGTAAAATAATAGGTAATATGTTACATGGCAAATTGAAAACAGACACACAAAATTAAAAACATAGAAAACAAGATCCTATACAGTGTTAGAATGGTTGCATAGGAGGCATGTGACGTCTGTGGTAGTATTTGCCTCTGGAAAGGAAGACAAGGGGTTGGGGAAGAAAACAAGGAAATGTTAACTGTATCTGTAATATGGTATTTCTTTCACTCAAAAATATCCAAAGCAAATTATTTTTCAAAGAAAGAGTAAGCTTATGTAAAGTAGTTCTTTAATTGTCTTTTTTACCCTCACCAGTGGTAGCATAAATATCTAGCTTCATAACTATACATCAGTAAGTTTAACAGACACAGCTAGAGACTATAAGTTCTTATTCCACCAGTAACTTCTGGCATGATACTGAATTAAAATAGTAATTGCTACTATTCCTTGAGAACTAGAGACAGGGGTGTGTGGAATATACATTATCTTATATAATTCTTGCAGGTAAAGATCAACTCCATTTCATAAATAAGAAATCTAAGGTTCAGAGGGCTACTGAAAAAAATTGCCAAAAGTTTCAGGCAAATTTTAAGTGGTGGAGGTAAATTCAACCTTGTACTTGCAGGGCAACAAAGGTGGTACCTTAAAGGCTCTGGCATTTTGGTTTCCACATCTATCAAATTTAGCCTATCAGATTATTAGCCTATCAAATTTATGGTCTCGGTGGGCCTTTAAATGTCTAAGGGTTTAATCAAGAAAATTTTACAAAACCATCTAATGAAAGTCAAATCTTAGTCATTAGAGTACTTATTGTGTACTTATATGGGATTAATGAGATTCTATGTGTTCTATGCATTTGTGCTAAACAGATCTACATACAAATGTGCTCCATTTCAGTAACTACCCTGTAGAGGCACCTGTGGGAAATTACGTCAAAGTTGGGTGTTAGCGTTTCTGATATTAAAGAATGATCTAGAAGGTATACAAATATTTGCTGTAGGTTCAGGTACATGTGTGAATTATCTCAAATTTAAAAATCATTTTTTGAAACATCTGTAAACCTAAGTAGGTACACCCATCTGCCCCAAGAGATTGTTTTCACGTGTCATAGTCTGTCCCCGATCCCCTACCTTGGAGAAAATGGAGAGATGAGCTGGGTCTCTTTGGCCCACGTAATGATGGGTGGGGGTAAGCTCTTCACTTCACATGGAAGCGTCACCTCTTCCCCTGCAAGGACGGAGATCTCAACAGGCTTATCTTGAGACAGTCCTCGTTGATCTCCAAACACTCTGGGCCTTACTAAAATAAACACATGTTTTTGGAAGGGAGAGAGTACATTGAAAACAGTTACCTTACATTCAAATGTGGATTACTAATATTCTTTAAAAATGTACAAAAAGATGCTGCTGTGCATTCCAAAGTTTCAGGGCATCTCCAAAACTTTCCATTCATGTATTTATAGCAAGAGCTGAAAGGAAAATGACCAGAGAGTTTCTCTTTTTAGTTCTTCCTTTCAGAACATAATGAAGAGGTCAGCCGAAATGCCCTTCGAGAATCTGCCATTTGTACAAGGAATTCTTGGGGTGCCTGGGTGGCTCAGTGGGTTAAGCTGCTGCCTTCGGCTCAGGGCATGATCTCAGGGTCCTGGGATCGAGTCCCGCATCAGGCTCTCTGCTCAGCAGGGAGCCTGCTTCCCTTTCTCTCTCTCTCTCTGCCTGCCTCTCCGTCTACTTGTGATCTCTCTCTGTCAAATAAATAAATAAAATCTTAAAAAAAAATTTGTGTACAAGGAATTCTTCAGGGCAGAGTGCTCACCAAGGCATGGCTAAGGTTTGGCTTTGCGAGGGGGTTTTAACTAAGGGGTGTTTCTGAAGCTGCTTGGGTGCAGCGAGTCTCCTCCTCAGGGAACCACCATAAAATTTTTCCGAATGGCTATACAATTACTCTCCCTTTAAATAAGAATCTCAGTAGAAGAAATGGTGGTTGGCAGTAAAAATGCATTTTTGTAAAATGCAGTTCACTTGAGGAGAACAGCCCCTGCTAATACAATTTGGGAGAGAAATGTGAGTTTTGGCACCGGCAGACAGTGTCAAAGGAAAACACTCCTCCAGGGGCTCTCACCATAGACGGTCAGCTGCACTTTCCTTTTGGCGTAGCCGGCCGCATTGGTGGCGGTGCAGACGTACTCCCCGCTCTCTTCACCCCCAGGTGACACCACATACAAACTTCCGTCAGCCCCTGCAGAAAACTTAGCACTGCTGGTGGAGATCAGCTCGCCTTTCTGCGAAACACAACAAAGAGGTTTTTTTAAGATAATGAAGGAGTGACTTCATGTCTGGAAAAGGAAGAGAGGAAAAAAAAGATCTCCATGGGGGAAAATACTAGATTTTTGAAAAATGCTAATTTGACTTAAGTTATTTGTACGAAAATTAGAGCAAAGAAAGCAAAGGCAGTATTTTGACACACTGAACCATGTCCCCTTTGTTCCAGAGCTACTTAAAAATGGAGCGAATAATGGTAATAATAATGAATGGGACAGTCATAAGCTAACCATGTACAGTTTTGAGCACGTCACAGAATTAACTATTTTCATGTTCAAAGCAATCATATGAGCAGGAACTACCATAATCTCCCATTTTATAGATGAAAATATTAAAGGTTGGGGATGATGTGGAATAACACTCAGTCTGTGGTAGTTCTGGGACTTGAACCCTGGCAGTCAGGCTCTGGACCCCAAATTCTTTCTTAACCTTCATGCTTTATCCTGGCACAAAGGCCACCCTGGCCTTTCCTTTTTATGTTTTCCTAAAATGCATTAAACTTCTATATAGTACCAGACACTGTAGAGTTTGGGGATCAGCAACAGCCCTGGGTTTTTGTGTCCAGAATGCAGAAATCTTAACCTTTTTATTTAACTTCCAGATGTCAGTACCAACTTTATATTTCAGAGCTTTGTAGATATATAAAATTAGATGCTATGGTAAAATGCTTGGGTTGTAGTACTAATTATACAAATGTCACATTTTGTTATTATGCCATCATTTTATATTACTTATAGCTGTCAGATTTAAATTAATTTACAGAAAATACATGCTATCTTCATGACTGTTCAAAGATGAAAAGGACTTCCTTAGCAAATGGGTTTTTCCTCCTTGCAAGAAGACAAGTAAAAGCTGGACAACTTCATGATAGGGACACAGAGGGGAATAAATGAGTTTGTGTATGTCTTATTTTGCCTTCCTAAAAGAAAGGGTCAAAGACAAAGATTTGGGGGCAAGAAGTTTAGTTGAAAAGTGATCCCCAGAGGCTCAAGCATGTGGGCGGGGGAGTGAGGCACACAAGGAAGGAAAGTTAAAAAGATTTCAGTGTTCTTGTTTCCTCTGTGGCTGGGCTGATAAGCTTCCATGTGCTGGGATCCTTTGAGAAATCGTGTAGAAGAAACTCAGAAGTATTCTGATGGATGAGAAGCAGGTCATTTATAAAGGACACCTGCTCCCCTGTTAATTAATGCCCCTGCTCCCCTGTTGTTAATGCCCCTACACTTCTCAGCTACCCAAGAGCAGGCTGAGTGGCCTTGTGGGACTCTGGAGAAAGCCCTGATTCCAAAACCTAGAGAGAGACACGCATGAAGTGGGACTCTGGCCGCGTGCACGGAGCTGTCCACCGGAGTTGCGCTGAAATCACAGCGGCTGCAGGGATGTGGCAAGGGTAGAAAAGGATCTGCTACAAACATGCTAAGTGTTTAGAAAAGTTCCTGGTATACAGAAGGCGCTATGTTAGCGTTCACTGTTGTGTTGTTAATGTTACTCCAGCATCAGGTAGGTGACTGTACTAAGGACATTTTAAGGTCCCCTCCAAGTGGTACGACTGCATGGGTTTTCCTTTTTATAAAATTCTACGGGACAGGGCGCCTGGGTGGCTCAGTGGGTTGAACCGCTGCCTTCAGCTCGGGTCATGATCCCAGGGTCCTGGGATCGAGTCCCACATCGGGCTCTCTGCTCAGTGGGGAGCCTGCTTCCCTTCCTCTCTCTCTGCCTGCCTCTCTGCCTACTTATGATCTCTGTCTGTCAAATAAATAAATAAAATTAAAAAAAAAATTCTACGGGACAGTCACAAGTCCTGTGTATGACAAAAAATATTCAAACACTGTGATAACACGTAACATTAACAAACACCACTGGGTAGGTCATTTACCTTGGACCAGATGATGGATGGCTTGGGAATTCCACTTGCTTTGCATGGTAGAGTTACTGGAATGCCTTCAATTGTGCTGAGTACCTGCTGCCCGTGCTGAATGGTTGGCAGGACTGAAAAAAGGAGGCAATATTCAGAGTCTGAGCATCTGTTCTTCCATTTAAAGTTATACGTTTTTAGAATACATTGTGTATTCGTAAAAACTAGCTAAGACAACATTTTCCGATCAAAACGTAGAGTAACTTGTAAAGGAGTGTAATAGAGTAAATACAGTAACTCTAATCTGACCATTTTAATAAAATACTAACTTAAAGTCAAGTAGTGAATTATGCATAGCAAGTTAACTTTCCTAACAAAAGTAAGACTGAAGAAAATCCATGTTTTCCTGGAAACTCAAGAGGGAATTACATCTGAGCATTTACACATTTAACCATACTTTTCATCCTTGTCCATTACCCATTAGGCTGCAAAGAGCTGACGTAAGCCCACCGCTGGAGAAATGGACTGTTTAACCACTACACATTTAATATCTGCCTATTCACAAGCATTGCTTAACAAGCTACTAAATTTAATCCAGAAAGAAGGATATGTTTTCTTAAAAGAAATTCAACAATAAAACTTGTAAGGCCTTAGGCGTTCACATTTAAAAGACTAAAATACAGGATTCTAAGTCAGTAGTTTTCACTAAGAAGAATAAAATACCTTTTGACTTTAGAAAGCAACTGAAGAATTAACATTATATGAGCAGAAGCAAAAGGAAAAGGAAGACTATTAATGATTCCATTCTGTGCATATCTCGATTAATCACAGGCAACTAGCATATGAGAAATTATCTATACTCAATGTTCTCAAAATAATGAATTTGATAAACAAAGTTCCCATACATGAAAGTTCTTAACATAGCACAAGGAACACAGTACAAGCCCGATACACACCAGGCATTTCTTTTCCTTCCCCTGGAAAGATGAAAGTGGAATGGCTCCCCAGGGCTCATGTACTCACTGAAGCTCTTGCTTTTGAGACAAGTTTCTCTAGAATTATCACAGCTACCTGGGAGGAGAAGTTTGCCAGAACAAGAGATACCAGAGACTTCTGTGCATAAACATCCCTGGAAGGCTTTGTTACATACTGGTATTTTCCCAAGGCTGGGTTTATTCCTTAGATAATTTCCTCTTTTAAAAAATTATCAAAAAAAATTCTAGATACTCTCTATGTCAGGCTACTCTCTAATTTCAGAATCATCATGGAAGAGTCGACTCTCAACTCTACCGTAATTTTGTGGCCACATGGAATAAGCCGTTTTCTTAAATGCATACTGAGTTTGACAGCTATTAGGGGAAGTGGCAAATTTAGGCATTTTCAAATCTGATGACATCTGTCTGTGGAAGGGCTGTTTCTTTCCAGATTGTTCACCTACCTAAATCAAGATGACAAGTGAGTGGTTTTCCATTTTAATTTACATCTATATGTGCATGCATTAATTTATCCTTTTAAGAACTGGTCACTGAGAATTTTTAATGAGTATTCTTAAAAGGGGCGAGGCAGAGTAATGAAGGAATGTCAGTGCTAATTAACATGCCTACGGAGGTATAGAGAACTTGTGATGCTGTGTCACATCCAACTCAAAAACTAACCTGTTGGCTGAATGGTTGCTCGGTTTAGTTCCTGTCAAATGTCTGGGTTGGGTTTTTTTTAACCTTAGTAACTAAAACAGTTTCTCATTTAATTTCATTTAAGATGGACGAAATATGTGGTGAAGTGATCTTTTTAGCTTTTAATCATCAACATTTAGTGTGTCATGATAAACCACATCACTGGTTCATCTATTTCCTTGCTCCTCTGATCTGGGTGACATCCCAACTAATCACATCTCTCTTCCACTCAAGTAAAAATTTGCCTCAGAATCCTCCTCAACACAATATTCTATGGAGTGACATGATTGTATTTCTATACTAGATTCTCAAGGCAGTCCCCAAGCACCTTCTAGGAAATTGATGGACTGATTTTGCTCTAAAAATAAATTGTATTTTTTTTTGTATATAGTTTTTTATTGTATATAATTGTATTCAATCTGGTATTGTGCATTTACTCTTTTAGACTGTAATTTAGTGTTACTTTAATGTTTCTTTAAAATAGTATTTCTTCAAGAATATCCCATGCAATGTTGGTGGGGGCTGGTATAAGATTGAGAAACAGAAGAGGCTATTTACAACGAGACACAGACATTAAAAAAAAAGAAGACAGTCTGTATCCACTGATAATTTCAATAGACCAAGCAAAATGTGGAAATTACCGGATTCTCCAATTCATGTCCTAAAAAAAGGATGAATTTACTAAAAACAAATGTTCTGTGTTACTTTCATCTCTGTACACAGAACTATTTTTTAATGCCACATTTAAAGCAATGCTGCAAAGTCTTTAAAGAAAATATTTTTAAAAAACCCTTATGACAACTTCTTAAACTATGAAGTTGTCACTTATTTATTGAGATGTAAAAAGTTCGTGACTGTTAGTCATGAACGGAAAAAGATAGCTTTTGGATTTTCTTATTTGTGACCTTTTAAGTTATCTAACATGCGAAAAGACTGTTTGGAGCACATAAGGTGGCCTTTAGAAAAGTTTAGGTCATTTCTAGCTAACACACAAAGGGGTCATTAGTAAGGACATGCTTGTTGCACAATCCAAAAAAAAAAAAAGGCAATTTGGATGGAATAATAAGTTCAGCTTGCCTGAAATTAAAATGTATTTTTAAACATAACTCTTTGAGAACTCAGTTCACTTTTATCAATTAAGAAACCACTTACAAAAGCCCTTGGCCAGACTCAGCTGGTGACTCCCAATAAAGCCTTTCTGTGTATGTAGGAAAGGGAATTCTGGAAACAGCTTTAACAATGTAAATAGTGTTCAAGAAATAAGGCTTTCTGTTAAGAATAACAATTAGGGGAAAAGTCTACTTCTTACAACTAGAAGACAGAGTTATTTGATTTAGAGACATAAACCTAGCTTTGAACATGGTTTGGAAAGAATTACAATGGGTGTGTCTCTTACCATGTACATCCACAGTGGTAGTTTTGTTAAAAGTTCCAGCAACATTACTGGCCACACAAGTATATTTGCCTCCATCCTGAAGGCGAACTCTTTCAATATGGAGACTCCCGTCACTGCGTACAGTGATGTAAGGATTTTGGACCAACTTAAAGAAAAAAAAGTCATATTTAATTTAAAAGCTAATGTTCCCTAAGCTAAAACCAGATTCTTTTTTCCAACTGGGTTATTAAATGTCTTATAACAAAATATTTTAACACCCTTAAGGGAAAAGTGATGAGTATAAAATGTTACAAAGAGTAGAGTCTATTATATGTCATCCTGATAAACCACCAAATATTATACATACTAACATCCGTAGGAGTTATGCACATGCTGGAAAAAGAAACAACATGGAGACATCACTTGACACAAAACAAGTGATGTCTCTATTTCATGTCTCTGTGATTTTTGGTATCACTCAGGACGCAAATTCCACTAGTGACTTTTACTTTTTACTAATTTGTTGTTTTTCAAGAAGCGTACAGTACCACCTGCAAGTTATTTGATATTTTCATTTTGGCAAACAGCCAGTCATTCAAGTTGAGAGAATGTGATTCATTTCAACACTCACCTTTTTCGGTGAAAGATGCAAATATTAGAGGCAATGTATGATATAGGAACTGTGTCAGAGAAGGTTGGCAATATTTTCTGTTAAAAATGGTCACTCTAACTGACATTTATGCATTTTGTTCAATCACAGGATACCTTTGTGCTCAAACAGTATTATCCTTTGTTATAAGGGCATTTAATTATTGAGTGAGGTCTACTAATTATCCTCAGGATTTTATGCAAATATGAACAATTTTACATCTTATTCCAAGGAGTCAATTCACTTCTAATTAGTACTTCAAAAAGAGAGTGAGTCTAACTACCCTGGAAAATGGAAGGAAAAGTGCTCTTATCTACATGAAAATTTATTGCCAGAGATAGCATGTTTGCAAAAAATTCTATAGAACTGTGACAATTTTTTATAATCCTTTCATAAGCCAAAGTTATAGACTGAAAAAAAAAAAACACAAAATAGATCCACACTTGCAAATAGTTCATGATAAAATATATAATGTTTGACATTATTAAATAATAAAAATAATAAAGATTAATAAATGATAGAATTTTATGAAAATATCAGTATTTATTATATCCTACAAAAAGGATATAAAAATATTTAAAGGCTATAAAATAATTTTATATTTGTTTCACTTTGTACATATTCTGAAGTTTATTAGTTGCATTGAATTTAATGCAAAACTATAAAAATCACACCATTGGCTCTTTCTCCATCTTATTAATTCTGAAATAATGTAAATTGCATAAACATGTTAATACTGATAAAAGTTTTTCTTTTGCATTTTTGTATATTTATTAAATTGAAATTTCAATGCTTGGAATAAACTATCTCTTACACAAGAAAATTAGAAATGTGAATGCATGGATTTAAAATGTTCTTACCATGGCTGAATTCTTAATCCACCGACGTTCTGGAATGGGATTTCCAGCCAACAGAGCACAAGGCAAAGTAAGCTGCTGTCCTTCAATAACACTGGTCACTGAAGGGCTGATTCCAATAAGTGGAGCAACTGAGACAGACAGAAACAGGCATTATCAACTCAATCTTACCCAAAAGGAAGACAAACATCCTTACAGGCCAAGATTATGCTCTTTAAAAAGCTGAATTTTCAAGAATAAGATTTTTAAGTATAAATGGGCTTGAACTCAAAGGCAGAGATAAAAGACCCTTCTAAGAAGAGAGAATGGCAAGAGGGCAGATTATTTCATTCAGCATAATCTCTTCCAGTCCTGTCCATGTTGATACAATACCCAACTTTTGTATCAACATGGATGGGACTGGAAGAGATTATGCTGAGTGAAATAAATCAGGCGGAGAGAGTCAATTATCATATGGTTTCACTTACTTGTGGAGCATAAGGAATAACATGGAAGACATGGGGAGATGGAGAGGAGAAGGGAATTGGGGGAAATCAGAGGGAGAGACGAACCATGAGAGACTGTGGACTCTGAGAAACAAACTGAGGGTTTTGGAGGGCGGGTGGTGGGGGGATGGGTGAGCCTGGTGATGGGTATTAAGGAGGGCACGTATTGCATGGAGAACTAGGTGTGGTGCATCAACAATGAATCTTAGAACACTGAAAAATTTTTAAAAAATTAAATTATTTAAAAAAAATGAGAGGGTAGATAATAGTATAGAAGTAGAGAAAGTAAAAAAGAATTAATCTATGGCATGGAAGGCCAGAAATACCAAGCTAAGATATGTGCAATGTATCCAATGGACAAATGGAAAGAGACTGAGAACACTTAATAAATTTAAAAAGTGGGATCATCAGAAAAATTTTCTGGAAATATTAATCTGCACACTGTGACTAAGACTTACAGGAGAAGGGAAAGACCGGAAAGGATGAGATCAATGAGGGGGCTATCATAACAGGTCAAGCAAATAAAAGGAGGTGCACTCTCTTAGATGTAAATATGTTCTTTTCTAGGAATTAATAAATTTAAAACAAATCAAAGCAAAATCCCTAGATATTCTATTTGGAAAACTTAAATATGTAGATGAATAAAGGGAGATAAATAGAAAAAATTTTATAAATGCATATTAATGAGAAACAGGTGCTGTTTAGCATTTACTTTAAATTTACATTTACATTTACTTACATTTACATTAAATGCTGTAATAATTTAGACAATGTAGTACTAGTGCATAAGTCAAATTCCAAGGAATAGACATAGGAATACGAATTTAGCATGTGACCAAAAGGGTATTTTAATCAGTGGGAAGAGAATATTCAATAAAAGATACTGAAACAAATGTCCAACCACTTGGAAATAATGATAGTGTATCCTTACTTCATGTTATATCTAAAAATAATTTCATGTGGACTTAAAATGAGAAGTGTAAAAAAGGGAATAGAAAAGAATGCCATTCAGGGAAATATAAATCAAAACCACAATGAGATACCACCTCACACCAGTCAGAATGACTAAAACTAAAAAGTCAGGAAATGATAGATGTTGGCGAGGATGCGGAGAAAGGGGAGCCCTCCTAAACTGCTGGTGGGAATGCAAGCTGGTGCAGCCACTCTGGAAAACAGCATGGAGGTTCCTCAAAAAGTTGAAAATAGAGCTACCCTACGACCCAGCAATCACACTACTGGGTATTTATCCTAAAGATACAAATGTAGGGATCCAAAGGGGCATGTGCACCCGAATGTTTATAGCAGCAATGTCCACAATAGCCAAACTATGGAAAGATCCTAGATGTCCATCAACAGATGAACAGATAAAGAAGATGTGGTACACATACACACACACACACACACACACACACACACACACACTGGAATACTATGCAGCCATCAAAAGAAATGAAATCTTGCCATTTGCGATGATGTGGATGGAACTAGAGGGTATTATGCTGAGCGAATAAAGTCAATCAGAGAAAGATAATTATCATATGATCTCTCTGATATGAGGAATTTGAGAGGCAGGGCGGGGCATTGTGGCGATAGGGAAGGAAAAGAAAATGAAACAAGATGGGATCCAGAGGAAGACAAACCATAAGAGACTCTTAATCTCATGAAACAAACTGAGGATTGCTGGGGGGGCAGGAGGGTAGGGATTTGGTGGTCTGGTGATGGACATTCGGGAGGGTATGTGCTATGGTGAGTGCTGTGAAATGTGTAAGCCTGATGATTCACAGACCTGTACCCCTGGGGCAAATAATACATTATATATTAATAAAAATAATTTTTAAAAAAAGGATATCATGACTCTAATGTGTATATGTGTGTATTTATATTTAGACTTAAATCAATTTATTCAAGTTGACGTTCATTTCTTCAAATGGAAGATAAGGAACTTAGAACAGCTGATATGTAAGGTTATTTCTAGTTTTAATATCCCATGAAATATGAAATAGGGTGGGGGACAGAAAACTAATTTAGTAGTCAAATATTTACCTGTTTTTTGTTTGTTTGTTTGTTTGAAGTGGCAAAGGCAAGAGGTGATGTAGTAAAAAAGTCTAATGACTTAGATGAGCATGATATCAAAGCACTTAATTAATCTTACCTAGTCCTGTCACTGTTACTGTTGTCCGGGACTGGATCTTTCCAAACTGGTTTTCAGCTTCACAAATATAGGTCCCTTTATCATTGGCCCATATATCTAAAAAGAAGAGATCATTTACTCATTCAGCACCATCTATGAAGCACAACTATGTGCCAGGCACAGTGCAGAGACCTGTGGGTGGAAAATGTGTAGGTGCTGTCTTCTGGCAGTTCCCACTCCAGGAGAGGAGACATACATAAAACCAACAATCATACCACAGTGTGATAAATACTGTAATATGCATTTCAAGCAATGAGCTGTGGGAGCGCAGAGACAAAAGAGACTGATGGCATGTAGAGGATTTGGGGGAGGATTTGCAGAGGAGGTAGGATACAAGCAGGTAAATAAATAAATAAATAGCAGGTAGAATAGGGGGAAGGGCAGTGTAAGCCCAACAGGCTGCAGAGATAAATGCATAACTTGAAAAAAAATCAAGGTCTGTGCAAAGAATAGAAAGCTGCACTACCAAGGTATCCTGCAGCAGCACCCTGGGGACATTCGGAAGGTTTGCAAGAGAGATTTTTTTTTTTTAGTTGGCTCAGTGACTGGGGGAGTACATTGGCACTTAGTGCAAAAACTGGAAAGGCCATACGGGGGGACAGATTCATGAAAGGAACAATTATCCCAAGTCCAGTAAGAGTTTTGAAGATCTTGCTGGAAATCCATGGATTTGACGACTTTGTTTATAATTATATGACAATTACATTTCCAGTTTCTATGTCTGAGCTGTCAGATTCATGGGGATATACATAAACATGAATGTACATTATGTAGACATTGCCAGGGTAGACATTTTATGTAGACATAAATGTAGACATTTACCTAATGGAATACCTACTGTTTCAATAAAAATTACTTTATTTTCCTCTGTACTACATTTTCAATGTTAAAATAGTTATTACTGTGTAGGTAAATAAAAAATTTAGACTTTATTTCGAGACAGTAAAAAGAATATTACAAAGTATTTTTTAATTAAGGAAGGTGTTGGGGGATCAGGATGAAGACTACTAGGTTAAAGGTCATGTGCACACTGGAGACAAGCTAAAGACATAGTTTGGTGCCTTGTCAAGTGTTGCTTGTCTTGTGAGCGATAGGGGAGGCAACAGAAGATCTTAAATAGGGAAATGACTGTCATCTTTGCAAATATCTTTGCAAATAACTAAATAAGCACAGTGTAATCTCCTGAAAAGATCTGATAGAGAAAAATGTAGTTTTCCATTTTAAACAGTTCCATATTCTCCCAGATAAAGAGCAATGACAAAGCTTCTACTCCTCTGCTAACCTTTTACATTTAACTGGAGAATGGCATCTGGTGAACTCAGGCAGTGTCTACTCTGAACAACAACAAATATTCATTTGCAAGGAAAATTCAGCAAACCATATGGTTAATAAGGCACACATTGTTTCTATCCAAGCTATTTTTCCTATTATTAATTCTCAGGCTAATTTGTGTAGACATACATAAAACAACAGAGAACTGTTTGTAATCACTACTTTCCTTCTAGATTATTTAATTTGGGTACCTGGGCAACCACTTGTCAATACACCACCTTCTTTTATTCTTCCCTTTCTACATCTCCTCTAACTGATTTGTTTCAGGTCCAATTGGTTTCTTATTGGGCTTTTCTCATCACTACTATCACCCCACCTGCATAACTCTGTGAGCCTCCCCATTTTCCTTCTCATCTCTCCCGCCTTGCAGAGTGGTTGGTCTGAAATAGTATTTCATGTGCCCTTTCCTGCAGTGAAGCGTGGAGTGTTATTTTCTACCTCATCAAAAGCATTTCTTCACCTGCACATTCCAGATCCTGCATGATCTGACCCAAGGGGTACTTTTGTGGCCATCCCCTTAGACGGTGGATTGTAAAATGCCCGAGTGAGGGACCCCACATATGGCTTCTGTCTTCACCACAGAGCCTGGCTGAGAGCTGAATACTTAAGCACTTATAATTAGTTTAATTTGTATTTGGAAGTTTAAGAGGCTAATGGACATTTAATATTTAATAAACATGGAAACCATTTATTGGAGACTTGCTACAAAATAACCCCAAAGATGCAATTACTCTTTAAAAAAAACAGTTAATCAACTAAATGATTTTATCCCTCCAGTGCCACTATTCAAACATTCTAAACATTATTTTAAAAAGTACAAAGTGTTTACAAATATCTGAATGCTTGATTGTTTACAGGCAAAATTTTTGGACACCGGAGTCTGACATTTTTTTTTTTCAATCTTCTGCTCCAGGTAAATATCACTTTTAATCAAGGAGCTTCCATAGGGTATAAAGTCCCTATGCATATGGTTATGTATTAGTGGTCAAAAAAAAATTCATTGAAGTTAACTAACTCATAACATTTTACCTTCCTATACAGCAGTTGGTACAAGAGTCAATAAAATGTGATCACTTATCCACCTGGAAGCCCAAGTGACTCCATTTGCAATAAGAAAGTGAGATAGGAAGAAGTCACATTGTTTCATAAGCCTTTATGATATGACATATATTTGAATAAAATATGAATAAAATATGACTCATTTATGTCAATTCCAAAATATAAGAAATACAACAAACACAAAATGTGTCGGCAAGATCAATTCACAATTTTAAACAGACTGATCCCTATGTATAGAACATGAAGGTATAATATATATGTACATACTTGTATAAAATATATTTCCTTTAACCTACTTGAAATAAAGAGAGCTCCTGTTCTTAGTTGGCTGATGGAACTCACTGAAAAGGGTCTTGAGAAGATGGGCATGTTGTCTGATCTCTGCCATTTAATCTTTGGTTCTGGATAACCCTGGACATAGCAAGGTAATGTCACATTTGAGCCAATTTCCACAGAAACATCAGCAGGTTCTTGTATGAAAACTGGAGGTGCTAGAAGATATTTAAAGCAAACAAGCAAAAAAAGGTCATTGGGATAGCGTACAGGCACATTAAGTATAAGCGTCATTATTAAACTGTCAACAGATTGAACCTGAATCAAGGTATTGGTTACATAATATTTTAAGTTTACCCTTTAAGTATTCCTGGCTGCCACTGAAATAGCAGATATTTCTTTTTTGCTTTATAAATGAAGAGAAGCACAAGAAGTTCAACTACTTCCTTAAAATGATAAATGATGAAGAGAATGGAATTTAAGAGTGAGAATTTAAATCAAGATTACTTTAAATAAAGAGAATCTTTTATTTTAGAAATTTGTTTTCAATTTTAGTTTATGTCATACTGCTCAAATCTTTGAACTTTCTTAGAAAAAAGTTTGCCTTGTAATGAAATATTTTTTACACTTTCTAAAACTTAGCTTCTTTTGGTCAAATTTTTAAGGAACTTAATTTATACCAGAAGTCATTCTTTAATCAATCACTGTAACCAGTTAATAGTATTTAATCTTAAATTACATTCTTGTTCTAGATCACATCTAGATCATTGCTTCTCAATGCCTTTCACTTCTAAAATACATTTTTTAATTAAAGGAATTAGAGCTTGAGAATCATAGTTTCTGATAAAAAGAGAATAATGAGAGCTTAATATCTTAGAGTTAAAATCTGATTCAGAAATTATAAAATTATAGATCAAAAGGCTACAGTTATCCACATAATTTAGGTAAACACAGAAGCCTGGAGGAAGAATTAGAAATGTGTCATGGGCACAACTTGGAAAACATGGGAAAGCAATATACTTGGAGAAAGCTGTCAGCAAGCCCAGACAGATGAGGCAGCGAGTATGTCTAGCCCCTAGAACTTATAAGTAATGATGTATGAGATACCAGACAGGGAAAAACATATAGGATGCTATTGGAGGTAATTCATGAAACCTGCTCATATAGGATTCTTTTTTAAAAATTCTATTTGTTTATTTGAAAGAGAAAGAGAGACAGAAAGAACATGTGTGTTACGGGGGCAGGAGGGCCAGAGGGAGAGGGACAAGCAGACTCAGGCTGAGTGCAGGGCTCTATTTCACAATCTCGAGATCATGACCTGAGCCAAAACCAATAAGTGGTCTCTTGACCAACTAAGCCCCTCCTCTAACTGAGGGGCTCCTGCCCAAATAGGATTCTAAGAGGAAGAGGGAAGACAGGGAACCTTGATAAGGTCAAAGGTAAATATTGCTTAGAAATTCAACTATCACTTACAAAGCCAAGCGCTGTTGTTAAGTGCTTTCCATGATTTTTCTCATTTATCTTCACAATATCTTCACAATATCCTTATGGGGTAAGTACTATCATTACTTTACAATTTTCTCATTTATCTTCACAATATCTTCACAATATCCTTATGGGGTAAGTACTATCATTACTCTAATTTTGTAGATGAAGAAACTGAGACAAGATAGTTAATTTGCTAAGTGTCACATGGAATTGAATTGTGGAGGTAGAATTGAAAACCAGATTAATGCTGGTAACAATTCTTTGTCATTTTACCAGCCTCCCCTTTTCTATAGGTTCTTACAACTGCTCAAAGTCAAATTGTTTAGCAGGCTAATAAAAATGGGTGCAGAGAGCACTTCTTTCCTTCTCATTGGGAATTCTGGGACTCCGATGTACAGTTGTCTCCCAAGCAGCCTTGGTGCCTTTATTAGCCGGGGCTAATGGACATCCTCTAAGTACGCAGCCTCATCTCCCATCATCTCCCTACAGAAATCTTATTCTCTGGACAATTTGAACTCTTCACTCTTCTCCGAACAAGGATTGACCTTTTTTTTTTTTTTTTTAAGATTTTATTTATTTACTTGAGAGAGAAAGAGAGAGCATGAGAGGGGAGAGGGTCAGAGGGAGAAGCAGACTCCCTGCTGAGCAGGCAGCCCAATGCAGGACTCGATCCCGGGACTCCAGGATCAGGACCTGAGCTGAAGGCAGTCTCTGAACCAACAGAGCCACCCAGGTGCCCCAAGGATTTACCATTTTTATATCAGTGCCCACATGTTACTGCCATCCCTTTCAAATGCAATGTTGGTTGTTGATCTCTGGCTATTGAAATATTGACAATTCTTTAATCCAGTTCAAAAGGTCCCTCATCAATGCCATCTCTCATCCTCCCAGACAGACATGATTTCTTCCCTCTGAACTCACCCTGTATCACTCTCATGGCAATGGCCACATTCTGCCTTTTATTAAACTAATGTTTGATTTTTCCCTAGAGAGTTCATGTTTGCAACCATATTTTATCCTTTATAGCAACTAACATAGTACTTTGTGCATTATTCAAGGCTGCTAGATATCTGTGAATTATTGAATCAATATTAAAACACTTAAACAATAATCTGTGTGTGTATTTGTATGTGTGTAAGTGCATGGTGATTATAACAACCTCGATCCCATACATTTGAACTTGCACTTTTGAAGAAAAGAGGCAACTTCAGAAACCTTATTGCTTGTTTACTGAACCTAAATAAAATAAAATAAAGTTAAGCCCACAACTGAGTAACATATTTTTAAAAAGAAGTGTGGGATTTCTCTTAATCCATCTCTATGGGAACTTGGCTTAAAAAATAATTGGCAAATAAGTATATTTAGAAAAAAATTTATAAAGCAGCTCATTGTTTGCCTTTGGTGTAAAGGGCTAGTTACTTTTCTCTAGAGTGATAGTAATCATTTATTCCAGAGCCAGTTTCTTTTCTGAAAAAAAGACATTAAGTATAAAAAAGTCTCAGGATGTATTAGGTGCAGATTGTGGGCAGGTGGATGTGAAAATGGGGCAGAAACTAAATTCCAGAAGAACAAAAAGATATGCAGTAGGCTGGGATTGACCAAATATTTGGGAGGAACCCAAGCTTACTGACACAACAGAACATAGCCATCGGTGAAAATGGAGACAAATCAGAACTCTCAGAAGTAAGAAAGCCAAGAACAAACTGGACTGAAAAAGGACAAGCAGAGTTCAGGTTGTGCCCATAAAACTCAATAAAGACAGGAAAGGTCATCTGTGGTGAAGAAGCTTTGGGAACAGTGTCAGGCACAAGACAAGCGAAAGGTTAGGGAATATACAAACTGGTACCAGAAAACAAGGCAAATGAGTGTACCAGGCACTAGGGAAACAGCCAAGACAGCATCAATGACAAGCAAACCTCAAAAATGAGGCAACTCCTAACCCAGGCCAAGAAACCTTTTAAATACTTCCTACTCCTGAGTGTGGCCAATTTGGACTCCAAGTGAATTATACTGGGTGGATGGTAAACAGATTAACGGGACCGGGGAAGGGGTAGCAGTGATTGTAGTACAAAACAAGGGACTTGGACGGGGGAGGCCATGTTGCTTAGAGACATCAAAGCCCCTTAGGTGGTTTCGAATGGCAGTTCCATTATTTCTTTGTCTGTAAAACTGGAGAATTATTTTGCCTCCCCCAGTCTGAATCTCTCCATGAACAAAAAGGAGGTAATAGTATTTCCTATCTGGTGATGTTAAAAGAGGTAGTCTTGAATCATTTAGCATGTAGTCATCACCAAAATATTAACTATCATTGCTTATAAATATTGTTGAATTAATTTATTAAATCTTAGCTCCAAAATTTAATATATCTATTATTACTTTCAATTTCAGCTTCTGCATACAGTCTGTCAGGATCATGCTGGACTCACTGGGATCCCCTAAATATTTGTGTGCACACCCCTTGAGAACTGCAGAATTAACACCCAGTATGGCTTTGTTGTCACTTGCTGACAGATATAGGGCAGTGGGCACATATCACTTTGAAAATAGAAAAGTCACAAGTTGACCATGTTGCTCTGAAAGCTATTCCATAAAATTATTCTAGTTCCTTCAGTGGTAATTAAATATATATCCACTAAAGCAATTCTTGCGTTCTATTAGGCAAACAGAGATTTTCTTTCCTAAAATGGCTGAACACACTGTTTTGGTTCTAACAAACCACAGAACACAAAACCACAGTCTAAGACTGAGATCCTGAGCGGTGTGGAATACTGCAAGTGAAATCGCTACCAGACCAACTTTTTGTTTGATGTAGCCAATCTTCTTCTCTTCCAAATGACTTCACAATTCACTACCTCTTTTTTTAAAAAAAGGATGAAAAGCACTGGTAATTTTCCCTGCTGACCTGAAATGTCCATAACTCAGAGCCATGATATTGAGCAACAGGAAAGAGGAGACTCACTACAAGAAGCTCTAACTCAACAATAATATTGAACAGCTTTTTTTTTTTAAAGATTTTATTTATTTATTTGACAGATAGAGATCACAGGTAGGCAGCGAGGCAGGCAGAGAGAGAGAGGAGGAAGCAGGCTCCCTGCTGAGCAGAGAGCCCGATGTGGGGCTCGATCCCAGGACCCTGGGATCATGACCTGAGCCGAAGGCAGAGGCTTTAACCCACTGAGCCACCCAGGCACCCCTGAACAGCTTTTTTATTATTGTTTTTTTGATCTCGTATTGGTGTAAGGTGATAGACCCACAAAAACGATCTGAACGCCCAACAGCTACATGATAGGGATAAAGGCATGTTTTTCTTTTTAAGTCATCAGCTACTTAAAATTATGCCCAATAGTTTTGGAACAGAAATGAATAATTTTACGCACTACTACTAAAAGTAGCACTTGAGTTGTCTCAGGCCCTTTTAAAAAAAGTCAACTTGAAATAGTGACTTCCCTATGAAAAGCCCAGTACTTAATCTTAAATGCTACGCCATAATTTTATACGCATTTCTATATTATTTTTCAGGACTCAAAGAACCAAAATGACAATTCAGTTTGTGCAGTTCGTGTATTTGATACACGTGCCATTCACGAGGCAGATGGGAACAGCGGTAACCACTGACTTGCTGAATGTATGCGAATAGGTGATAATATCTCATTTCATCTTTACAAGCAATTTATCAGGTACGTACTATGAAAAGTCAGGCAGAAAACCCAGTCTTTCTCCAAAGCCCATTCTCTTAACCACTATGTAAATTCTGGGGAAATTTTGGGTTGGTTTTTTGGTTTTTGGTTTTTGGGGGGGGTTGTTTGCTTTTAGACCTAATAGAGAAAAGCACGACCATCACTACAACTGTGATTTGCATGGGCCTTGGCCGTTACACCCTGTATCTGCTTGGATATATAACCATAGTTTTATGTGGACAGTCAAGGTCTAACCAAACTTTGCAAGCTAAGGTAATCAGAATTCTAATGGTGAATAAGAGATCGTTAAGACATAACAGATGCATGCATGGCACTAACATTAGTATTAAGTTATTTGGCAACTTCATGATCAAGGTTACAGTAAGGAAACAACTGAGTTTATGTTAATGGTTCCATCAGAATGATTACTGGGATGAAAGTTGAGGGAGCCATCGTTTTAGAAAAGGTCACAGAGAGTGAAGATCTTGCATAGGAGTGAAGATAAAACAAAATTCAGTTCAAGGAATGAAGGATAAATACAAAACATTTTTTAGGATGTTTCTTATTTCAATGCAAGTCACTCCAGGACAGATAGCCCTAACCTTTATTTACATTGTTTTTCACTAGTCAAAAGATAGAGAACTTGGAAAGTCCAGAAGCTAAAAAGAGTATATTAAGAAGGCTGTAAATAAGCAAAGAAATGTGTACATGGTTTAGATTTTCTACAGTCTTGGAGAGGGGTGAGGGTGTCATTCTGCTTTTGCTGGGAACAATTACTCAGTCTAATTCATTCTTCCTCCAGAGCTAGACAACTCTAGAAGAATGTTGGGTGAATATAAATTATCTGGGCAGGAAAGAAGGAGAAGCAGAGCTAGAAAATGTTGGTAATTTGAAACACTGTACTTGTATATTTCTTAGAAACAAGAATTCTGCATCAAGTGATCCTCTTCAGTTGGATCCTACTTTCCTAAAAGGTTTCCTTGTATTTTAACTCTGCTGGTAGATTCAGATATCCTCCACCCAGAGATTCTAATCTTATTTCCAAGGCACTTCTCTTAATAACCTCAGAATTTAGTCATGGTCAAACACATTTTGCTGTGCCCTAGTCAGATTCTACTGTGGTCTTTGTGGCTATTTCCAGCTTTGTTGATTCTACCCCTAGGGCTTAATCACCAAGAATGTAGAGTGTTCAGACAGCCCAGGGCAAAAGGACCATAAAATATCTCAGGAAGAAAAAAATTAGTTTATATGAAACAAAATATTAAGCTTAGAGGGCCATTATATCCATTTAAAGAATTAAGATAGAACAAAAATATTTTATATTACTTTATTCTAAAAAAATATGCATTCCCTTTATAGTTCCTAACTTTTGTTTAAAAAAAAAATAGCTGAGGCATGAAAATCATCATACATAAATGAAAATGCAATTTAACAAAATGTCATATTTTATAAGTTTAACTGATGTAAATATTTGAATTATCTGTTAAAATTAAGTTGCCAGGTTCTTTTTCATACAAAGCAAGCTCTGTTTTATTTCACGTGTTACCACATTGTGTAGAAAATAATTTCTTTTTTTAAAAAAGCATGAGATGGAGAGACAAAGGAGAGAGAACCAAACTTCTTGAGTAAACTAACGATAGTTGTCATGCACATGCTGTTCCTTCACATTGTGATTGACATTTATTTGTAGTTAGTACTTTATTTTATACACTGAGGAGTCATTGCTATTAAGTTTTTGTTTTTGTTTTTGTTTTTGTTTTAAAGCAAAAGCACAATCTGCTACCTTTGCTATCATCAACATCTCCAAATTATGGTCTAGGGCCAAAGTCTAATTTCTAGCCTCCAGATGTTAACACTTAGGAATTCTGTGTCATCCAACTCCTTTTGAGAAAATGTTTGGCAATAGATGATACACCAGTGAAGCCCACAGCTTCTGACGTCAGATAATCTGGATTCAAATACCCAGGCTCGGCCCCTCCATAGATCTGTGATCCTGGTCAAGCTACTTAGCTTTGTTCCACCTCCATTTCCTTATCTATCTAATGGAGATAATTATAATATTATCCTCTTAGAATTGCTATGAGTGTTTAATAAGATAAGTTCTTAACAGAGTGCATGGCACATCTAAAGCATTTGGTAAATATGTACTACCATCATTATATTCATAATCTGAAATGCTAACACTAATTTGTCCATTCTAACCAATATTTCCACTCAATGGTTTCAAAGTTCTTAACTTGGAAAAAAACGAATGTGTGTATCAGAGCTGGGATGCTTACAGCCAACATCCAGAGTTATCTTCCCAGCCGCTCTTCCAGCATCATTGACAGCTACACACGTATAATCACCAGCATCCAGGTCTTGAGTTTCTTGAATCTTCAAAAGCCCCAAGAGAGGGTCAATAATGAGGAATGTTGACGGCCTCAGCTCAAGATCCCCTAGGTCAAAACAAAGGAAAAACATTAAACAATAAAGTATTTACACAGTGTACTCTCGCATTGGTTTGATTTCAAAACTGCTGAAGAAAACGGACTGTGAGGTTTTTAAAATACAACATAGACACTTAAACAATGTTGATGCAAAGAAAGAATGAAGTGTTTCTTGGCCCTAAGCTGATTTATTAGTCTGTGTAATTCTATGGGCTAACCTAGAGCCAAAAATCTGGCCCCAAATATTTTCTACTACTGAACATGTACCCAAATAAGAATGAACTCTTCAAAGATGCCCTGGGGGGTTGGAAAAGATGACAGCTGCCCTCATGGCAGTGTTAGGTAGGTAAGAAGGTAATGGGAAGATGAAGGTTTGAAAAAGGTTTCTACCATCTTTGTGACAGGATGAATTTCAGTGCCAGGAAGTGCTTAGGAGACAATAGTGTTCTTAGTTTGGTCAATGACAAGTGTTTTGGTTTGCTGAATGCTATCAGTTAAACGGTATTTTGGGAGAGGTAGAGGCTACCTGAGAAGGTTCTGAGGATGTTTGGTGAAGAAACAACCACAGCTATTTGGAGCAAATAGGGAAGAGCTTATTGGTAGAAGAGGGAAAAATGGATGAGAATTTCTGACCATGGCCAGAGAGAAGTGTTTTATATAAATCTCCCAGGATACCTCTACTAAATCTGTATTATTCACCCAAGTTTTTTAAGTTGGACTTGTGAGTTTCTAGAAGAGGTGGGTAGCGAACAAATGTGTGGAGGATGAAACCATGCATTGAGTTTGACCTCAGTGTGAAGGTAGAATGATGCCAAAAATTAGTGTCTGAGTTACCTGTGTATTCTGTGTGTCCCCGCAGCACTCCAAATCTCCTGAGAACCATTTCTCTCTGAAAACTGGCAATTCCTCAAATAATCTGTAAGTTAAGCTTAGCCATTCCTTACGTTTCTTCTCCTTCAGAGTGATGTCTCTCTTAAGAATGAAATTAACCAGGATGGCCAATTTCATTAAAAAAAAAAAAAAACAAAAACCCAGTTCTGGATGTTTAGTGGTTGGTGTTCATAGCTTTTCTGTTTGATTTTGTTAAAGGGTGATATCAAACTTTTTGCGGGGGTCCTAAAATCTTCCTGCAGGTTTGAAGTCCATTGCTCTTAGGTATGCTATATACCCAGATGTCAAGTCTTGAAAAATTATTCTCCACAATGTCAAGTACTAGCGTATCCATGTGCCCTGAAGACCAGAGTAGTAATTCTCTAACCACCACAACAAAAAAGACGGAGAGAGAATTCCAGAACTAGTAATTCTCTAGAATACTATAAAAATCACCAATCAACAGACTCAGGACAACAAACAGATCATTCTCTTTTTGTTTTTATAATTTTGGGAATAATAGGGGCCAAAGGAGCCATAAATTTGAAAAAAAAATTACATTAGCAACCATCAGTGCCAAAAATAAAGTATTTTTTAGTATTCCAATATTTAAAACCCAAATCATCCTTTTAAGCTTGCTACTACATACCACGCGAGAATAAGAGAAGCAACCAAAGCTATGTCTATGTGCCTCTGGGAAATTTTCATAAATAAAAACAGATGATGTTGACATAAACTTTCCTCCCACTAAGGGAGAATGAGATGTGACCTAGCTGTTCATGAAGTATTAGAATGTTTGGACTAAAATGCATTTAGAATTTTGGAATTTACTTCTCTCCTATTTCTTTTGTGTATGTCAAAGGACACAAGAGGATAAAATCAAGACCTTTTAGCTAGTAGCTTTTTTCAAAATAAAAATGTTTATGGAACAGCAGCAATGTAACAAAATATAAATTGAAAAACATTGGTTTAATCAAGTTTGCATTCTGACCGTACTTTGATAATCTCTCCTTTCTTCGTTTCTACTGAAAAATTAGTCACCAAATTATTGAGAAGCCATAGAGAAATACAGAACTTTGAGATGGATATGAAATAGGGATTATTTAGTTTTGATATTACATAAAAGATAAAAGAATGGTATAAATAGTAAAATATACAAACTTTCCTGACAATCTACCCTAGGATTTAACATCATTACCACTGAAGAGGGTTCTCTTTATGCTGTAGTTTAAATTCATTTCTGGTCTCTGTGGATGTAAGATGAACAAACAGAGAGATCATTATCCCTGTCATGAGATCCTTTCAAATAGCTGATGGTGATTAGTGGTTCTCAAATATGTTTGTCTCAAGACCCTTTTATACTCTTAGAAATTACTGGAGCCTTTAATGAGGTTTTGTTTATATGAACTATATTTATTTGTATTTAGCATTTTAGAAATGAAACTGAAAAGTTTTTAAATGTATGCATTTGCTTTATAATAACAAACTCAGGACATTTTAACATAATGAATATATTTTATGAGAAAATAATTATATTTCCAAAAACAAGAGAAATTTAGTGAGAAGAGTGGCATTTCACATTTTTGCAAATTTCTAGAATGTCTAGCTTAATAGAAGACAGCTGGATGCTCATCTCTGCGTCTGCATTATGTAGCCTCTAAAAACTCCACTATATACTCATGAGACAATGAATGTGAAAAAGACATCTCAGTGTAATTAGGAAAATAATTTTGATCTCCTGGATTCCCTGGAAAGAATTATGGGGAACCCCCCAGGGATTCCTGAATACACTCTAAGAAACACCAATCTAAATTTAAAAATCCAATTTCTTAGTTTCCCAGAAATATCCTCTATGCAACATTTTTTTTTCCAGAATGCATTTTCTTTTCTTTTTTTCCTTTTCTTCCTTTTATTAACATATAATGTATTATTAGCCCCAGGGGTGCAGTTCTGTGAATCATCAGGCTTACACACTTTACAGCACCATAGCACATACCCTCCCCAATGTCCATAACCCAGCCCCCTTCTAGTGTTGTCGATTCTTTTTTGAACCCACTGTATGTTGTCTATTGTTAAAAATGAAAAATACAAGATTTTGATGGGTATTTGTACTTATGGAATCCTTTTCTCTGATGGTCTGAATGGAATACAATTTATTAATGGATGGTGATTGCCTGGGGTTTGGAGCAAAGGGAATGAGGAACTGTTGTTTAAATTATACAAAATAAGTAAGTTCTAGAGATCTGCTGTGCAATAAAGTGCCTATAGTTAACAATACTGTATTGTACACTCAAACATTTGTTAAGAAGATAGATTCCATGTGTTCTTACAATCAATCACCACCTACTTCATTCAATCAGAATTGCCAAAAAAAAAAAGGGTATAAAAAAATATTCTTCTGCTTAAGGTGAGGTCTCTTCTTCACCTCTCGTTTTCCATAGGTATAATTTTCATAACCTTCCTACTGTCTCACCTCTAGTAGAGATGGAAAAGGAAAGCTCAACTACCTCCTCTTCCTTTCTTTCTGGAGCCAATCTACAAGTAGAAGAGATTATCCTCTAGTTTTGTTCTGGATGATCTAGATACTGCATATGCAATAAATTGCTTGCTTGGGATAGGAAGGGCAATAGGTTGGCCTGATTGAGGGGTTTATGACTGCTCTGCATATTACTGATGAACATTGGAGAATGTACTCCAGCATGGTCTGTTGGTGTTTAATGCCCTCATTCTAGCTCTGTTGCTTCATAACTTGGACAGAGAAATGGGATTTTATATACTGGGCCTGTTGAACCACAACATCTATGTTTGAGAGAACTAATAGGTAGTCAATTCTAGAATCTTCCATATGGTGGCTACATTGCTCCCTAACACCTCCTTAGCCATTTATGGGACCCAGGCCAACATGGAAACTATATTTAATTCAGAGAAGTAGCTCAATTTCAGGAAATAAAAGACTTTCTATGTGACTCTGCTATCTATGGGCAGAGAAATCAGCAGGTTACATTACTTTCTAAAATTTTTATTTTTAACATTAACTACTGACTTTCATAAAACAGAAATACTGCATCTATAATACATTTTTTCTGGATTTATTTATGATGTGAGTTTGACATTGATTATCTATTTCATTTGTAATTCAAAGATTTAAATATTTTAAATAAGTAAAATTAGTTTCTGTTGCCTGAAATAAACCTAATTAAGAAGCAAATCTAGAAACACTTTTATCACAGAAAACATGAAGACCCAAAATCATTTAACATGGAAAACGATGAAAATGGCATCATCTCCTCGTTTTCCTGTTTTTGATTTGTATCATTTAAAAGTGTTTGTTTTCTACATAAAGCCTTTCTTTTTCACCTCATGTTCCCCAAGAGTTTGAACCCGAGGTGAATTCATAATTTTGTGATTATGACATCAACCCGTTGCTATGGGGAGGTCTGTGATTTAACAAACAGAATCATAACAATAGTTCTTTGTACTGTTTAGCATTTTTCATCTGAAGATTAAAAAGTATTTTGCAAACAGCATCTCAATAATCCTAGCAACCTCCCTTTTCGAGTGTTTGCGGGAATTTTTCTTGCTCATAGATTGGAAGAACTGAGACAGAAACAGAAGCGGGATGTTTTACACAGATATCTACTGTCAGCATCTGAGCCTGGACCAGGACCCAAGTGTATTTTCACTAAGACAAACAGCACAGCAATTACCATTATTTTATGATAGAATCACAAATGTGTGATCTTTATGTTACAAATGCAGGCAGACAATTTCCAGGATTGATACAAGCATCTACCCTGCATGATGAAGTCAAACACATGACACGTTTGTCTTTCATTTACCTGTAAGCTTTAATGTTACATCTTTTCTGAGGACTTTATAGAAGGTGTCTTTGGAAATCTAGAAAACTTTCTAATTATGATAGCCATTATCTCTAAGAAAAGTGAACTGAAATAAGGAAAGCCATTTTAAACATTAACAGAGTATTCTTGGACAATTTTCTACAGGAAACAATCCTAAACTAACAAAGAGAATGTTCAGCTGGATTAGCAAAGGCGAACTTTTCCTGCTTTGATTTTCATGGTCCTATAATCCACACCAGATGTCAAATCCTGAAATTTAGAGTTCAGAATTTTGAACTATTGTCTCTAGTGAGATCATAAACACATTTTATGGGGCTGCTAAGTCACACACCAAAACAAAATTTTAACAAATCATCGTTTTAAAAGAGAAAACAAAGCTAAGTGAACTAGACATGAACATGCTTAAGAAATGTACCTTTGAACCATTTAACTTGAGGTGGAGGAATACCAGAGGTTTTACATTCCATAACTGTTGTATCCCCAAGAGCAACCAAGAGCTCACTCTGAACTACATTCAGCTTTGGGGCCTCTGAAAAAAACAAGCAAGCAAATGGTTAATGTCTGGCCCAATGCAAAATGCACCTTTTATAACTATAAGTAAAAATAGTTATATTATAAATATATTTTATAACTTATATACATAACATATAATACATATATTATAAATAGTAGTTTATAATTATACTAAATGAACCAGTTTAACAAAATCCACCAGTATTTATGTGCTTGTAGCTATTTCAGTGTTTATAAACAGAAAGAGACTCTTTTTTTTTTTTTTAAAGATTTTATTTATTTATTTGACAGAGAGAGATCACAAGTAGGCAGAGAGGGAGGCAGTGAGAGAGGAGGAAGCAGGCCCAGCTGAGCAGAGAGCCTGATGCGGGGATCGATCCCAGAACCCTGAGATCATGACCTGAGCTGAAGGCAGAGGCTTAACCCACTGAGCCACCCAGGCACCCCAGAAAGAGACTCTTTTAATGCAAGTGTACGTAGATGTGTGTGATGAAAAGATCATTTATTAAGGTCAAATATATGTATCAGGCAAAAATAATTCTGATAAAAGAATTAAGCAAATTAGGAAATTAACTGAAAGGTCTTTATGGGAAAAAAAGGTATATATATATATACCTTTTATATATGTATATAAAGAAAATATATATATATATAAAGATATATAAATATATATATATAAATATATATATATATATAAAGAAAAATCTTAGAAATAGGAGCACATCTTATAGAAATAATACTAAAGAAACAGAGAAGACTGGTAATAATAAAAATATCAAAGAAGCTATGATGTTAAGACCAGCTAGATTAACACTTGGGAATAATATAATAACAGGTGAATTTGTTTTAACATTTTCTACATGATTTTAAGGATATTCATGTTTAACTGCAAAGAGTTGCAGTCTAAGGCTAAAAGTTACATCTATAAAAAGTAGTCTCCATTCTCTTTTTCTCTTTGATGCTAACTACAAACATTCTCTAAGTTTCTTTCCTCCCTTCCTTAATGCTTTCATTCACTCATACATTTTTCTCTTAACTGGGCATGTTAGGACTTTCTTATTTTAATTGAGGTATTTTTAAACAAAGCTAAGAGTTTACTAGTCAAAGATCATGTTAATCCTCTGCTAGAAACCCTTTGGTGATTTTGTTTCATGATTTTCTAGTTTGGCTTTCAAAAATCATAAACTGGAGCCGAACTTTCTTTTTTAACTTACCCTCCATAACGCTTCCTTTCTTATCACAAGGTAGGAAGCTCCACTGGTAGCTGGTAGTCCAAAACAGCCCCTACTCTCTCCTTTTGCAAAAGCGGTTTCCTCTGCCTACAATGCCCTTTGCCCCAGCTCTTCCAATCCCACTCATTCCTCCAGACTGAGCTTAAATCCTGTCTCCTTTGAGGAATCTTTACAAATTCCCCCATCAGAATTAATCTTCCTCTCTGCCAACCCTCACTATAGTTCTTGTCTGTCCACTGTCTTATATTTCTTTAGCTATAGCCACTCCCACTATGCAAGCTCTCAAAAAGTAAGGACGTGGTAACATAAATTTTTTATTTTATAAAAATAAACACACAACCTTTAGTATTTTTAGATACTCTGGGTGAATAAGTGGGCCAACTATTTTGGCCTGAGAATGAACCAAAATTCATGTCTACAGTTCAGAATCTGTTTCCACCCCCCTTTCTGCATTCTCACTGCCTGTTTCGTCTCCAGTGTTCCAAACTTACTTGCCATGGGCCTTCTTCATTTCTGTCAGTAAGACCACTTCTTTCCAGGCTTTCAGATTCAGTATTTACAACACTTTTGCTGCCTCCCTCATATGCCCACACCAACTGCAATTCTCAATTTTTATTTTAGCTTTCTTCTTCTCTTCCACTGCCAGTTTCACTACCTTACTATGAATCGCAGGGTAGACTGTCAGCCATTAATTATTCACAATTTACAAACTAATTTTGAGTATGTAATGCCCTTGTCCTTTATTAGTTTAAAAAAAATTAAAAGAAATAGTCTATTATATTAGATATGATTAAATTAAAATATTAGATTATAATCATATACTATAACCATTATATTATAGAATATTATAGAATAATCATCATGAAATGCATCTTCAATAAATGTAGGTTTGGAGGGGAAAAACTAAAGATGAAAAGTGAAAATAATATGTAGATAGGATAAATGACAGAAATGTTATAAACATTTAACCATAATAGAAATACTATAAAGTTTTAAATATAAGTGAAAAGTATAAAATGGAAGTTGAGGTAAACTAGAAAGGATATTGAATTTATTAATATGTAAGCAAAATATTGCGAAAAAAGAAAAACCATGGAAGGATAAAACTCTGTAGACCATCTGGGACTCTACCCACAATCTTTAAGCCTCCTGGACTTCTGTTGACTAATGAAGCTATCTACTCCCTGAACTTTTAACTTACATTAGTTACAGTATTTCCTTTAATCAATGTGTGAAACGAATAAAAAATCATAAGACTGGGTAAAACTCATTCCTAATATTAATTTTCAGAGAAGTGCTTTTAATTGTTTGATATGATATTCACCCTATTTTCATTGCCTTTTTTTTTTTAAGATTTTATTTATTTATTTGACAGAGAGAGATCACAAGTAGCCAGAGAGGCAGGCAGAGAGAGAGGGGGAAGCAGGCTCCCTGCTGAGCAGAGAACCCTATGCGGGACCCTGAGACCATAACCTGAGCCCAAGGCAGAGGCTTAACCCACTGAGCCACCCAGGCGCCCCTTTTCATTGCCTTTTAAACTGCTTATACTTGCCAATGTATCTGAGGGTAGAAGTCTGTTTGTCTGTTCCAGCTGCATTACTTGCCAGGCAACCGTAGATCCCTGCGTCTCTGGGAACTGCATTTTTGATGAATAAGTTACCTTCTGAGGTCATCCTATACCTATGCATGAAAAGAGAAGAAAATTGAAAATACCCTCATAATAGTATGAAGAAATTATAGCATCTCCCTTATAAATATCTTCAAATATTTTAGACTTACATTTTTGGTGCTGATTTTTTTTTTTTTTTTTTTTTTTTTTTTTTTTTTTTTTTGTCAGAGAGAGAGAGAGGGAGAGAGAGCAAGCACAGGCAGACAGAATGGCAGGCAGAGGCAGAGGAAGAAGCAGGCTCCCTGATGAGCAAGGAGCCCGATGTGGGACTCGATCCCAGGACACTGGGATCATGACCTGAGCCGAAGGCAGCTGCCCAACCAACTGAGCCACCCAGGCGTCCCTCTGGTGCTGATTATAGAAATTAGTCATGTTGTCACTATAGAAACAGAAATGTAGTCGTAGTAGTGGTTGTAATAATAGTAATAACACTAATAATAACAGATCCCAATGTATTCAGTACTTGCTCTGTGTCAGGAACTGCTCCAAAGGCTTACAAAATATTTTAAATCCTCATAACAACCCAGTGAGTTAAATACTATTATTATCTCTGTTGTACAGATGAGCAAAGGGATTATGTAACTTGCCCAAAGACAGTTAGTAAATGGATGAAGTGGAATTTGCAACCAGGCAATCACACTCTGTGTCAATTGCTGTGCTAAGTGGTTCCTCAAAGTGCAAGCCTGAGAGATGCAACACCTCTTGTCACAGAGCAAGTCAGTGGTGAGGCTAGGAATAGAATCTGGCTTACACCTAAGCCCTCGTTCTCCTCAAAACCCAGAACAGTGGAAATTCAATAGCTGGAAACTTCCTTGTTTGTGTCCCACACCCTCATTACACTCTTGGCGCACGAGAGGATTCATTGTCTTTTGACGTCATCCAGTAGATGAAATCCATCTCGATGTAGAATGGAAAAAGTGGATAGGAATTACAAAGAACGTCTGCACACATTTTAATTAGAGATACTGCTCTGTCCTTTGCCTCTTCTTTCCCCTGTGAAATCCCAGGACCATATTTTTAATAGATTAGTGAAAACTCCACATTACTTTGCCCCACAGAAATTTCACTATCCTCATGTCCACGATTCAAGGTAAACCAAGTGTTTTGGTATCATGTTTGTGACACAAAATGTTGTGAAGCTCTTAGGCCCAGCTATTAAATTCAAGACTGAAGAAAATCAAACTCTGTCAATTCATCACTTATTATTTTATGGCCATTTCCTGGCCTATTTAGAAAATCGAAAGCTGTAGATTTGGGCAAAACTCTCTTGACCTTAGGGAGTTAGTCACATTACTTTTGTCCAACTTTTTATTGGTTTTTCACCAACATTTCATTCAGTAAAAACAAAGAACATGATACAAACCCAGTACCTGTGTGAACCCATGATAAACATATCATTGATGGTCCAGGTGATCTTTGGTTTGGGATAACCTGTTGCAGAACACCTGATGGAGACCTCAGATCCTCCTGTGAATGACTGATTCTTGGGCATCACAGTGACTTTGGGTGGTTCTGCAAATAGAAAGATGTATAGTGAAATGGCAATTTACCTTGGTATTAGGAGCTTTCTGTGTTAGCAGACTTGTGGGCTTCTCACCACACCATTATTTTTATTTTATTTTGTACTTCCAAGAGTTCATTTATAAGAAGTAACCACCAAGTCGCTGTAGGGCTCAGGAGATTTCTTCTCCAAAGCTGACAGGAGTTGCAGACTCTGCTCTCTGGCTCCCTATGGCCCAGGTTGCACAAGACTAGGAGTCCTGGTCCCTCCAGAGCCCCTCCTTTCCCTGAGAACCTGAAGCAGGCTGTGTCTGGGACCCAGGAGCCTGAATCTACCCTGCAGGTTCAGAGTGGAGGGCCTTACTCTTCTAGCCATTTGCCCTGAGACCTTGCAGCTCAGGCTAGCCCTGTCAGCCCATCTGAGCCCTGGCCTATTCTTACTTCCATAACCTGGATGCATGAAAGTGGATGAGGCCCTTCCCTCAAGGATTGGGAAGGGTCTGGCTAACTCTCCTCCTTCAGGGTACTGAATCTGAGGCCAGTTCCAGAAGGGGACTGAATGAAAGCCAGGGGAGCTACAGGAGCAAGACACGGAGATATTTGGCAGCTGGGGCAGGGGAATGGGGAAAGGGCATTCCTCTGTCCATTCTCTAGCCAGGTCCTGCCTCCCAGCTATCCAGCCCCCCAGTCCTGCTCTTCCCTGTGGCCTTGGTTACTAGACTGGCCTTGCCAGGGTTACAAGACACCTCCTAGGGTGTCTTGGACATGTGGAAGAAGGTGGTCCTAATAGCCTGGAGACATCAGTCAAACTGAGGCCACTGGTGGGGATGGCATCCAGCATCTCCACACTGAATGTTCCTGAAAGGAAGAACTCCCTTTTGGGGTCATAGAAAGAGAAGAATGTGGGGTACACCACAGAAATGATGGGCAGCGAGATGTGAATTGCCAGGTAAAAGGCATCTTTCTTGAAAGGTAGCAGGTCCCAGCTATCCTTCTGCATATCCTCAGGATAGATCCACATTTTGAGGTTCTCCCTGACCATGTCCTGGCCCATGACAGACATCACAGTCACAGTTTGTCCTGGAGCACTGCAAGTTGATAAAGATGTCGCTGAGACACATGATCAGGTCTACAGGCCCCGTGAAGAGAACTTCTGCTTGGTGATCTACACATAACACTTGCAGAGGGGCTCCAAGAGGCCCATCATGTTTAGGTCACTCTGGTGGTTAGAAATGATGACACAAGGATGGTTCACTGTCAGCTTCTGGTGGCCCTCTGTCTCAAAGTGAAGGCCCTATAAGTACTTGAAGACCTGGACAAACCACCTGATGATATTCATATTCTCCACCATCTGAATGCTGCAATAGGTCTTAGTGGAGACTGTGAAACAGAGCACTCAGTAAAAGGTGATGTTGAACTTGGCCATAGAACTTGGCCATGCAGCTCAGTTGTATGAGCAGCAGCACGGTGGTCAGTCACAGCAAGAGCTCCATGGCCGGAGCAGCACTGGGACCACATACCTGCGGCAGCACCCTGGTAAACCCAACTGTGCTGGCCTTAATCCCCCTCCCTGGACTCTGGCCCAGAAAGAGCTCTTTAGATGACCTTTCTCAGGGATCTAGTCCAATCAGTACAGGGAAGGAACCAAACAAATTTTATTTATTTTTTTAGCATTTTATTTTTATTTATTTTTTATTTAAATTCATTAATTACATATCATGTATCATTAGTTTCAGAAGTAGAGTTCAGTATTCATCAGTCTTATATAACACCTAGTGCTCATTACATCATGTGCACTCCTTAATGTCCATCACCCAGTTATCCCATCCCCCTACCACCATCCTCTCCAGCAACCCTCAGTCTATTTCCTATGATTAAGAGACTGTTATGGTTTGCCTCCCTCTCTGCTTTTGTCTTGTTTTATTTTTCTGTCCCTTCCCCTATGTTCCTCTGTTTTGTTTTGTTTTTTAAAGATTTTATTTATTTATTTTTGACAGAGAGATCACAAGTAGGCAGAAAGGCAGGCAGAGATAGGAAGGAAAGCAGGCTTCCTGCTGAGCAGAGAGCCCAATGTGGGGCTCGATCCCAGGAGCCTGAGACCATGACCTGAGCCAAAGGCAGAGGCTTAAACCTCTGATTCACCCAGGCGCCCCGGCTTTTTTTCTTAAATTCCACATATGAGTGAGATCATATGATAATTGTCTTTCTCTGATTGATTTATTTTGCCTAGCATCATATTCTCTAGTTCTATCCACCTCGCTGCAAATGGCAAGATTTCATTTTTTGATGAGTGGGTAATATTCCATTGCACATATGTGTGTGTGTGTGTGTGTGTGCGCGCGTGTGCATACATCCAACATCTTTATCCATCGATGGACATCTAGGCTCTTTCTATAGTTTGGCTATTGTGGACATTGCTGCTATAAGTGCAGGTGCCCCTTCCAATCACTACATTTATATCTTTGGGGTAAATACCTAGTAGTGCAATTGCCAGGTCATAGGGTAGCTCTATTTTCAACTTTTTGAGGAACGTCTACACTGTTTTCCAGAGTGGCTTCAACAGCTTGCATTCCCACCAACACTGTAGAAGGGTTCCCCGTTCTCCATATCCTCACCAACATCTGTCATTTCCTGACTTGCTAATTTTAGGCATTCTTACTGATATGAGGTGGTATCTCATTGTAGTTTTGATTTATATTTCCCTGATGTTGAGTGATATGGAGCATTTTTTCGTGTGTCTGTTGGCCATTTGTATATCTTTGGAGAAATGTCTATTGATGTCTTCTGCCCACTTCTTGATTGGATTATTTGTCTTTTGGGCATTGAGTTTGATAAGTTCTTTATAGATTTTGGATACTAGCCCTTTATCTGATAAGACATTTGCAAATATCTTCTCCCATTCTGTCAGTTGTCTTTTGGTTTTGTTGACTGCTTCATTTGTTGTGCAAAATCTTTTTATCTTTGAGTCCCAATAGTTCATTTTTGCCTTTGTTTCCCTTGCTTTGGAGACGTGTCTAGCAAGAAGTTGCTGCATCCAAGATCACAGAGGTTCTGGCCGTGTTCTCCTCTAGGATTTTGATAGATTTCTGTCTCACATTTAGGCCTTTCATCCATTTTAAGACTATTTTGGTGTATGGTATAAGAAGATGGTCCAGTTTCATTCATCTGCATGAGGCTGTCCAATTTTCCCAACACCATTTGTTGAAGAGACTGTCTTTTTTCCATTGGACATTCTTTCCTGCTTTGTCAAGGATTAGTTGACCATGGAGTTGAGGGTCCATCTCTAGGTTCTCTATTCTGTTCCATTGATCTATGTATCTGTTTCTGTGCCAGTACCATACTGTCTTGATGATTACAGCTTTGTAAGACAGCTTGAAATCCGGAATTGTGATGCCACCAGCTTTGGTTTTCTTTGGATCCAAAGGAATTTTAAAGCAGGGGAAGTAACTCCTCTTTGAAAGTAAAATGAAGTTGATCCCAATGTCATATATCTGTGTTCCACTGGTTACCAGGTGACCCCTTCCTACTTTGCTCCCACCAACTGACCATTGGCTTCTATCTGCTAAGATGAAACTTTGGTATAACTCTGTTTTCCAGAAAAGTCTCTAGATAGGGCCTTGTGTGTCTTTCTACACAATGAATACAGATTTGGACCCCAAACCTGTCCTGACTGCTATCTGCTTTGTTTGAACTGTTCTTTCTTTCTTTCTTTATTAGTTTATAAGTTTGTTGAGGTAAAGACCATGTCTTTCATATTATTCCATATTCCATTACTTCCTACAGTACTTAATATCCCTTACATGTTATACAGTGACTTGTAAATAATAGAAACTTAATGCTGTTGATGGAATATAGTCCATTCCTAAACTGTAACTTGGCTCTAAGAATTTTTATGCCTGACACCACTCAAGGTCTTGCTATACTGATCATTTGTTTCAGCCCATGGATTCACAGGACACAACTAAATGGGAAATATCAATTATTCAAAGTTCTTATTGCATGCATTCCACTTCTTAGGCAAAAAAAAAAAAAACAGCCTTCTGAAAATGAAATATTAAATCAGGAAGTTGCTGTCTAAAAGGATACAAAAATTCCCTGGAGTAACTGGAATGTTGATATATTTGGTCTTATCAACTCCACATTTTACATCTAGATTACTAGAGAGTAGGACTTAATCTTCAAAGAAAGTATCATAATTTTCTTAGTATAAATATTCCCTACTCAAAAAGATAAATGAAAATAAATGCACTTCTACAGAGTTTGAAATAGATAAGTATTAACATAAATAAACAAATTTAATAATACGGTTCTTACACAATTATGATGTTCCAGACTCAGTGCTAACCTGTAGCACTGATCATCAAGGATGAGCCAAACAGACATGGTGTCAACTTTCCATCTAACTGGGTTTTTAATATAAATGAAATCCAGAAATTCAGTTAGTTAGATCTATTTATATTTATGATATATCTTTACTATGTTAGTCTCCAAACTGTGACTTAATTTCACTAAGAAAAAATTAGTCTGAGGAATCGTGATACATTTGAAGGAGATACAAGTGGTACTCTTGGACCGGACAGCTACACAATTGAACAAAACTAATTAGTGCCTAATTGCTAGCAGCTTACAATTACCTCCCCTTTTTTTCCTGTTTATACTGTGTTTTTCAAATTATGATTGTCTTTGAAGTTAATGTTTAAAGGGTTTTTCCTGCCTGTGGACTTGGTTGATAGTCTCATTATTTCATAGATTCTTCTTGGTGAACATATGTCTACAGAAATGCAGGGGGTCAAGGGGAGACTGGCCATGGCCAACAAGTTCAAATTGTGATTGCACCTGGAGTCCATCAATTCTGAAATGCCAGAGGACTACACATGCTGTGGGAGTTGTGCAGATAATCTTCAGGGGATGAGGAAAAAAGGAACATTTTTTCTTTTTGGAATTTATTGAATATTCACATTTATTCAGTCCCACTTTCCAAAAATAACATGTTTCGTATGTCTAGCTCATTTTAACCCAGGATTGCTGCAAAGATTCAGCACTTCTTGGGATTTTTGTCTAACCATGGTGCCTTCCAATGACGTCTTACAGAATTGGCCTGGCATCTTGCCTAGCAAGAATTCAACTGGTAGGCTCTGTAGTTTATGTATCAATGTAAAATAAATGTCAGTTACTCTAACCAGGATGCAGAGAGCTAAGAGGTCATTTCTCAAATAAAGCCTGGATATAGGGTGCTGCTCAGGGTCATGAAACCAGTCTGTGTGCATATACACCAATGGGATGAGATCATCACACAGAAGGTGAGAAATTTGCCATTGTTCTGGGAAGAATATTTCCACTGACAATATGAAAATCAGAAAGGACATGAACAAATATGGAAGCAAAATTAGATTTCTGCCAAATAACAGTTGAATAAAGATGGTCAGAATGATTCGGGCTTCACTTGATTTGGCTAAATAAGGATGCAATAGGCCTCACTACAGACCTCACTGTAATTATCTCAATGGTTAGAATTTTTAATTTCCTAGAAAAAAGCTCCTTTTGTTTTGATAAAGTGGTTTTAATGAAGCAGGAACAAGTTTAAAAACCTTAGTTCAACTCCCATCAAAATCTAGAGTCAAATTTTAGGATTTGGGAAGAAGTAATCCATTTTTAGTTGGTTTTAATCTCAATTCACCACCACGACCATCACCATTATTATCACCATCATCACCATTACCATCACCACCACAGTCATCAACCATCATCATCACCATAAATAAAAACTTGGTTTTCATTAGCCAAAGCAATGGAAACATGGCACCCCATTAGTATTAATGCATTAATTCATTCTTTATCTTTTGATCATAACAAAAGCAAAATATGTGAGTGTTTATAATTTCTCACCAATGATTTAAAGAGTTACACACAGATTATGGTACTAAAAATAAATAAACACTCCTTTAAAACTTAAGGGTCTTAACACACTATGAATGGTAAGGCTGGCAAAATGAATTTTAAGTGGCCATGAGAACAGCCATTGCTCTGTCTATAAAGACCGTAGAAGCGGGGCACCTGGGTGGCTCAGAGGGTTAAGGCCTCTGCCTTCGGCTCGGGTCATGATCCCGGGGTCCTGGGATCGAGCCCCACGTCGGGCTTTCTGCTCCATGGGGAACCTGCTTCCTCTTCTCTCTCTCTGCCTGCCTCTCTGCCTGCTTGTGATCTCTGTCAAGTAAATAAATAAAACCTTTAAAAAAAAAAAAAGACCGTAGAAGAGAAAATCTTGCTTAAATCGTGCAAATCTCCAATGTCATCTTCATACTCACAAGGCATACCTCCTGTTAGCGATCAATTGGGTCGGATCTGTTGCTATTATGCCTCTAGTAGGACATTCTCAAAAAGACTTAAAGGACTTTCTCTTCAAGATGATTTAATTATTATCAATAAATTGATCAGATAATGGCAATGCTTTGAATTACCTAAGCAACAATTTAAAATATTTTTTGGTCACTGGTATATTTAGAATACTTGGGCAAATTTCTTTGTGTTTTTAGCCTTTCGCATAAACAAACATTTATTGAGTACCTATGATTTTTAGACACTTTATAACCACAAAGAACTCACAGAATGTTGTATACAAAACCAAATTATGTACAAATAGGGAGTAAATCTCTTTATGGTAGTCAGTTCTTGAAATAGAAGGGTGGATAAAATTATTGAGTGCCTGTTATATGCTAGGTATCTAACTCTAGGCCTATCATTTATTTCCCACAATAGTTCTGTGAAGTGTCACTGCCATTTTACAGAGAAAGCACTTAATAAGCCTTAAAGTGGTTAAATAATCCATAGTGTCTGGTCTATACCTTAATAGGGATGATAAATCACAGGGTTATTGCAGATTAGTTATATATGTATTATCTAGGCATTTACAAATGAAACTTGATCACAATTCTCGTACTTGCATATTTAAGATTATACATCCTACTAATAAATAATACTAAATAAATCTTATTTGATTCTTCTGAAATTTGAGATGTTTCTAGATACTCAAAATTTATTGGAAATTTCAATAAAAATAGATAAATTTAGCTTTTCCACATCTGATTTAAAAAACATGCTAATACCTATGTCACCTGGCACTTGTTAAAACATAGTTGTGATGATGTAATGAGCATATGGTTATGATAATATCAATTTCATACTTAGTGAAGTAACTCTGGTCATTAGGGACTTAACTTCATCAATCATCTTGAAAAATATTTCCTTTTTTACTGCAGTACTCTCCCTGGTGACATGAACTAATTAGTGACAGATATCCACCCTTTCCTGACACCATAGAAAACAAATTAATACTTCTAATGTTCATACAGACATAACATGGCAAAGAAAAGGAAATCTTGTCTGGCCCTTTGATTTCCATGTGGCAGCATGCAATTTGCAGAGGAAATGTCAGTTATACATGGAATATGCTAAAATATTTAACCAGGACATTCATATTCATCTTTGGCTTTAAAAGTCTTCCTCATAAAGCAGCAGGTAATAAAATCAACAGATTTGTTTCTTGTCTTCAGATAAACAGGAAGTTAGTGTGTTTTAAACAAAACTTTACCCTCATGCTGTGTAATAAATACCACCCCACTTATCCTAACTTCTACTCCTAAGCCTGAACAGCACAAGAATTTGGAAATTTATCAGCCACTGTCACCTTAAAAATTGATACATTGCTTTAGGCTGTTTCAAAAAATTTTGTCAAACTCACCCATGATATAATTTTTAATCAGGGCAAACTAAACAATACTTTAAAAAAAAACTCTATAAATTTTTCATAAGTATCAGACTGTTATAAAACACGGCTTTAAATGTAAGCAGGAAGATGCTAGCTGGTGCTGCAGCTGGAAAAGAAAGTACTTATATAATGAAATCTTAAATTGTTGAGGCATCTGGGTGGCTAAATCAGTTAAGTATCCAACTCTGGATCTTGGTTTGGATCCTGGGATCAAGCCCCATGTCCAGCTCACCGCAAAGCATGACGCCTGCTTAGGATTCTCTCTCTCCCTTGCCTTCTGCCCTTCCCCCACCCTGCTCACAGGCATACTCTCTCTTTTGCCCTCTCTCTCTCCTCAAAAAAATAAATAAATAAAATTGTTGATGTGACCCAAATAAGCCATTGAAGTTAACGTGGAAAAATGAAACATAAGGTTAGTGACCCAAATCTTCCCTAAAGTATTACTCTTACTTTGAGGTCCATTCAGCAATTAAGGAACACACACCTATTGGGTACAATTGTGTTTTTCCCTTTGTGCAAGGCACTGTGGATAAACAGGGGGGAGTCGAGAAGTACCCCAGCAATAATATTGGGGGAAAAAAAACTAGACACATAGAACTGATGGTGAATAAGTGCAAAACCTGTGTGGCATGAGAAAAAGAAAAAGTGCTACAGAAACAAGAACAAAGAGACCAATCAATGTTCAGAAAAAAAGGTGATTTAGTCTGTGGCCAGACCGCCCTGAACACACCTGATCTCATCTGATCTCAGAAGCTAAGCAGGTCAGGCCTTGTTAGTACTTGAATGGGAAAAAGAAGGTGGTTTAGGAGAGGAAATTCTCATAGCAGGTAGGATTTTGATAGGAAACATTAAAGTCCAAACAGCTGTTTGAGCTAGGTCATTGAACCAGAATGAGAACAATAGAACCTGAAAGTAGATGGGATGTCTCTGTGACCCAAGCAATGAGATGTGGCATTGGGTGAACCATGGAAAGAGGGAAATACCAGAGCAGAGGCTGGGGCCAAAGTAGTAGAGAACAGGAATCCACTGAAAGTATAATGGACGTGGAGTCTGGCAGAGGAAATCTTCAGTGGCCACCAGAAAACCAGTTCTGGGGACTGAAGATGAGACAAGAGTAGTACCTAGCCATCCTTTGGAGAAAATCAATACCAAGAAAATTCAAAACTCATACACAGACACTAAAAATTATCTGTCTAATACTGCTCTGACATGTAAAAGTTGGCAGCATCAGTAATATTTTATGGCAGGAAATAGTAAATCTAAAAGTTCCTCTACTTTCAATTCATAAGTAGAGATGAAGCCTTAATATCGTGTTTAAATATTTAGTTACCCATATTAAAGACATAGGAATAAAGGAAAAGACATATGAATATCTGATTCCCTTAAATAGTATCCATATATTGAAAGGAAATATTTTTTTCATGATACAGTGTTTTATGAGGGAAAAAGGTTGAAGATTAAGTCTTAAAAGTATTATGGAGGAGTCAGTTTGTGGAGGGTTGAGGTTTGTAAATTTTATCCTGGGGTAATTAGGAAACAACATAAAGGCTCTGAATGTATGGACATTTAAAGCAATACTTAGGGAATATTCACCTGGTTATACTATGGATTAAAGTGAGGGAACAAAATTGAAAGGAAGGAAGTTCATAAAAAGATGATTTTAATAGTTTAGGCATAAAACATTTGAGATGGGTGAGGGTGTTACTACTGGAAATAAGAAAAGGAGCGATTTGAGAAACGGAAGAACTGAACTAACCATGCATAGGGAAAGTGGGAGGTACATAGGCCTAAACATATCACTATACCTATGATTCCATCTGAACTCTGAATTTCACATTAGCTCATTCACACTGATCCCAATCAGCATTCCCAAGCATCCACTGATGCTAGTGTCAGCCCGTAGAAAATGTACCCCAATATGTCCATAAATAAAAAGGCTACTGGAAATTCAATTTTAGAAACTGATTCACTGTGTTTCTCACAGTGGTCCGGGGCAAGGAACACAAAGAGTGAAAGAGAGAAGGAGGTCAGGCATGATTCCTTAAAATAGATCCCAAGCACAGCAAAGGAAACAGTCAACAAAACAAAGAGGCAACCCACAGAATGGGAGAAGATATTCACAAATGACACTACAGACAAAGGGCTGATATCCAAGATCTTAAAGAACTCCTCAAACTCTACACACACAAAACAGATAATCATGTCAAAAAATGGGCAGAAGACATGAACAGACATTCTCCAAAGAAGACATACAAAACGTTAACAGACACACGAAAAAATGTTCATCATCATTCGCCATCGGGGAGATTCAAAGCAAAACCACATTGAGATACCACCTTACACCAGTTAGAATGGCCAGAATTAACAAGACAGTAAACAATGTGTGTTGGAGAGGATGTGGAGAAAGGGGAACCCTCTTACACTGTTGGTGGGAATGCAAGTTGGTGCAGCCACTTTGGAAAACAGTGTGGAGATTCCTTAAGAAATTAAAATGAGAGCTTCCCTATGACCCTGCAATTGCACTACTGGGTATTTACCCCAAAGATACTGATGTAGGAAAAAGAAGGGCCATCTGTACCTCAATGTTCAGAGCAGCAATGGCCACAGTCACCAAACTGTGGAAAGAACCAAGACGCCCTTCAGTGGACGAATGGATGAAGAAGATATGGTCCATATATACTATGGAGTATTATGCCTCCATCAGAAAGGATGAATACCCAACTTTTGTAGCAACATGGATGGGACTGGAAGAGATTATGCTGAGTGAAATAAGTCAAGCAGAGAAAGTCAAGTGTCATCTGGTTTCACTTACTTGTGGAGCATTAGGAATAACATGGAGGACATTGGGAGATGGAGAGGAGAAGTGAGTTGGGGGAAATCGGGAGGGGAGATGAACCATGAGAGGCTTTGGACTCTGAGAAACAAACGGAGGGTTTTGGAGGGAAGAGGAGTGAGGGGTTGGGTGAGCCTGGTGCTGGGTATTGAGGAGGGCAAGTATTGCATGGAGCACTGGGTGTGGTGCATAAACAATGTTGGAACACTGAAAAGAAATAAAATAAAATAAAATGGAAAAAAAAGTAATTTAAAAGAAAAGGAGATATGTAAGGAAAAAAAAATAGATCCCAAGTACGCTGACTCCTGGTCTAGTGCTTTCACTACCCCGGAAAGGAATTAGATTAACAGAATCAGGCAAAAAAAAAAAAAAAAAAAAAAAAAAAAAAAAAGGATTTTTAGCTCAGTAAATTTCAGTGTTTAAAAGATATAGGTTTATAAAGCTTTAGAAGCTTTTCTTAACCTCCCCCAAAAGGATATGTGTCTAAAAGTTACCTAGTGGAGCAACCAATTGCTAGTTGTTGTTTAAAAAGGCATTGAATTACATTTTAGGGGAAAAAAAAAAAAAGCTACTTCAGCATTGTCAATCCATCCCTGTGATGGAAGAGTCCCAAGCTTCTAAATGTTCCTAGTGATAATTTCATCTAATGAGGAACTTAGACCTTGATGAGAAGACATTCCATTAAGTAGTTGGTATTAAGTTTCTTTTCTTTTTTTTACTTCAGTTCTTACAATAAAATCTAAGTAAATATCCTTGTTTTGGGGATAGTTAAAAACCTATATGCAGCCCAACCACTTAGTTGATTCATATTTTTGAAAACATAACAGATTTATAATATTCCCAATACTTTTTTTTTTTTCATCGTGGATAATAGGTTGAATGATCTGATATCAAGCAACGCTACATGAGAATTTGGGAAATAATTAGTCTTTAATTACCAAACCTAATTTCTATTGAATTGTACAGACTGTAACACATATTTTACAGGATCTCTGACTCTTCTAAATATCTGTGTTTATTGTAGAAAAAGCTGACTTCAAAAAGTTACATAATGACTATCATTGAGCCTGCTTAGAATTGTAATTAGTAGCCATGTTCTATCCCCAAAGACGTGTACCTAGTGATTTAGTTCAATCAGCGTATTTAAAACAAACCGACATTGTTTGAAAATACATGACTTCCTTTTCTGATTAGGGACGTAACTCCAGCTAGTTCTGCCGGTAACCAACTTTAAACATGAAGCTTGCACAAAGAGATTAAGAAAATTTCACTAAGAATGATTTACAATAGACAGATGTGTTTGCTCATTTAACTTTTCCTTAATTTTCAATTAGTGGAAATGTTAATGGAATACATTTTAACATTTTTAAAGCTTTTCCATGCCTACTAGAAAGCTCACATGGAAATGGCCAGGGAGTCCTTCCAAAGAGCAAAGGATGAAAACTAAAAGCCAACCAATTAACCAAACAAAAACAACAAAAGCAGAGATCAGCTGCCTGGAGAGAGAGGCAAAGGCCACTGCAATCCCAAAGATTTGGAATCAAATGCATGTTTCCAAATGATATCGCATCAATGGAAATTTGAAGAACTGGTTACAACTTTTCCAAAGCAGAATTATTCCTGAATGGCAATAATTCCAATGAATTACGATAGTGGTTAATCTACATGGCAGCTGCAATAAATTTCCTAAGACTTCTGCTCTCGGTATTTTGGCTTTTCTTTTTTCTCTATTGAAGACTGGAGTTGTGCTGTCCAATATGGTAGCCACTAGCCAAATGTCTATTTTTATTTTTACTACTTTCTTGTTTTGGGGGTTTTTGTTTTCTTTTGTTTTGTTTTGTTTTCAGAAAGGGAAGGGTATGGGCAGAGAGAGAAAGAGAGAGAATCTTAAGCAGTCTCCACATGGAGATCATGATCTAAGCCAAAATCAAGAGTTGAACACGTAACCGACTAAGCCACCTAGGCTCCCCTCCACATGTCTATTTAAATTAAAATTTAAATTGTCTAAAACTAGATCAAATTTCAAAACAAGTTCCTTTAGGAGCATTAGCCATATTTCAAGTGCTCAAATGCCACATACACATGGAACAGCACAGATATACAACACTTCTATCATTTTAGAAAGTTCTATTAGACAGCCCTGGACTAGACAGAAGGTCTGCTAAATCTGAGAGGTCATTTATTCATTGATTTACCAGTAGGTGGTGCATTAGCAATAAAACACTCAGGCAAGGACTAAATCTTGAGAGTTATATGCTGAATTTGTAAAAAAAATCCCACACTCACACACCAATATGCTTAGGAAATTCAGTTAACAAAAGAATGGCATTAATTTCAGTGATAGACAATGATAAATTTAAGTTAATTTCTGTTTCAGTGAAAAAATACCAATGGCAAATATGCATGAAGATTTCCTAAAAACTTATAATTTTAATTTTCTCAATATAAGGTATAAGAATACGTAGCAAATGCTTGCTGCCTTGACATCCATTTGAGGTAACTCCTAGTGTAAAATTATATATACATTAACATTGTTTCCATACAATACTGTATTTTTCCTTTCCATAACAAAAACAAAAATTCATGAATTCAAGGAGCGTCTTTGGGTGGTTAGCCAAAACAGATTAACACAGTAAATAAAATTGATAAGAATGACAGAATTTTAAAAATCTTATTCCTACTTAGAAAATCTTCAGCTAAATGATGACTGGCACTGGCTATTGCATTACCTTTTCTTTACTGGGCTCTCTTTATAACAATTTTCCAAAATTACAGAATTTCTAAATAAGAGAGGAAGGGCATTCTTATTTGACTTGGGGAAAAGGGGGGAGGGGGCACCAAATCATAATTAGCATCATTACTTCATGGCATATTAGAAAAATGCTATTAAAACCTTACAAATATATACATGTATCTTCTGATCCAGACACAACTATGGCAAGGATATCTTTGACTATCCAAAGTTGTCTATGTACTTTCAGACAATGTAATATTATTCAGGGTTAAAAAGAAATGAGCTATCAAGAGGTTTGGGTGGCTTAGTCAGTTAAACATCTGCCTTCAGCTCAGGTCATGATCCTGGGCTTCTGCGATCAAGCCCTGTGTCAAGTTCCCTACTCAGTGGGAATTCTGTGTCTCCCTCTGCCCTTACCCCTACTTGTGTTCTTTCTCTCTCTCTATCTCTCAAATAAATAAATAAAATCTTAAAAAAAAAAAAAAAAGAAATGAGCTATCAAGCTATGAAAAAGACCTGGAGGAAGCTTAAATGCATTGCCCAGTCAAAGAAGCCAATCTCAAAAGGCTAGTTACCATATGATTCCAATTATAAGACATTTCAGAAATGGCAAAACTATGGAGACAATAAAAAGATCAGTGGTTTTCTAAGGGTTGAGGGGATGAAAAGGAGAGATGAATAGGCATAGCACAGAGGCTTTTTAGGGTAGTGCAAATAAAGACTCTGTATGATACAATAACAATGGATACATGCCATGATACATTAGTCCAGAACCACAGACTGTATAAAACCAAGAGCAAACCCTAATGTAAACTGTGGACTTTGGGTGATTATGATGTGTCAATGCAAGTTCATCAACTGTAACAAGTGTATCACTCTGGTGTGGGATGTTGAGAATGGCAGAAGCTGCACATATGTAGGGACAGGGAGTATATAAGCAATCTCTGTAACTTCCTCGCAATTTTGCTGTGAACCTGAAACTATTCTCTAAAAAGTCCTTTTTTAAAAAGGGGTTGGGGCACCTGGGTGGCTCAGTTGGTTAAGCGGCTGCTTTCGGTTCAGGTCATGATTCCAGGGTCCTGGGATTGAGCCCTGCAACGGGCTCCCTGCTCAGCAGAGAGCCTGCTTCTCTCTCTCCCTCTGCCTGCTGCTCTTCTTACTTATGATCTTTCTCTATCTGTCAAATAAATAAATAAAATCTTTAAAAAAAAAGATAAAAAAATAAAAAGGGGTTATGGGACTCAAAAAGGGGATAATTTCATAAAATATACAACTCTCACAAAATCAAAAGCACATAAAAGTGGATCTATACAGCACTTAAAAAAAAAGATTTTATTTATTTATTTAACAGAAAGATACACAGCGAGAGAAGGAACACAAGTAGGGGGAGTGGAAGACGGAGAAGCAGGCCTCCTGCCAAGCAGAGACCAGGGACCAGGACCTGAGCTGAAGGCAGATGCCCAATAACTGAGCAACCCAGGCGCCCCTATACAGCACTTCTTGAAGGAAAGACTTATCTGGCAGTGAATTTATGTTGCTAGACAAATTCATTTGCTACCTTAGTTATCTTATCAGGGAAGCAATGCACAGTGTGACTGAAAGAACACTCAGCCTTCAAAGTCCAATCTGAGGTTCAGAACCTCCCATCCTTCCAGCTGTCACTTCCTGACTCCCATACTTGCCTTGCTTGACTTCATCATAGCCAAAACTCTGCAGACCCTTCTTATTTATTCCAGTCTGCTAGACCATGCCTTTAACCTTCTCTTCTTTCCTTATCTAGCCTAAACCCTACAGAGTATCACTGTAACCTCTATTTCCCCCTTGGGTACCTTGGTCTTGTTGTGGTTTTTTGTATGTTTTTGTTTTTGTTTTTTGCTGAGGCAACATCACAAAACCACAAACCTGAATGATTCTTCTACTTGTCTAAGAAGAGGATACTGAACACGACAAGAAAAAGAAAATCACACCATCCTGGGGACAGATGTCTCTACCCAGCTAGACCCTCTACTCTCAACAAGCCCACATTGTAGTGTCCTCATTCTTTGGTGGCTTCACCCATATTATTTTTTTCCATCTAGAAAGGCTTTCCTGATTGCCACCTGGGGAATGCTGATTTATATTCCACCAGATAACTCAGGCACCATCTTCTGTCTGAAGCCCTTCTCAACATCTACTCATCACTGAGACAGATTAAAAGCTCCCGGGTATAGTACCCTGGTGAACTTATCACTCTATGTTACATATATCTACTCACTTAATTTAGTTATTTCCTTTCTGATATTGTAAACTTACAGAGGGGAAAGATGCTATTTTATCCTCATTTATATCCTCAGCAAGGAGCACAATATCTGACATTTAAAGTTTTGGTGAATACATGAATGAATGAATAAAAAAGTGTAAACAAATGAGCAAACCAGCCCAGACCCTTGGTAGACCTCTGTTTTTAGCCAAGGCACTTCATGTGTTTCCGTATTTGTTTCATTATTATGGGGAAAAGTGTACCTGTGACTTGGTAGTACTATATGGATAGTGCTATAGGATGTACCAGAAAAGAAGATTCAGACATCATGATGTTTACCCATCAGTTCTGCACTCTAAACCAAATGCTCATAACCTCTATCTTTGTGCAGACAAAGCAGTAAGTACTAAGAGCTAATTCAACTTTTATTCATAATAATCAAATATCACAGCTGTTTCTTCACACCTAAAAAATAGCAAATTACTATGTTTTCCCTGTATTACAAAATCTAATCTGTAGAACAGAACTTATTTTTTAATTAGATAGTTAACTTATAAAATAACAAACATTAATCAATGTTCAGGGGGCATTTAAATCAAATAATTTCTTAGTATGTGTTATTACATAAATATGTTTCAGACTTGGCCAAAGTGACCCCATGTAAACATTCTTCTTCTCATTCAGACTTCCCACAGATAGGCACACGTGCGATACTATGTGCTAACTATAGCATCAGGCACTAAAGACTCAAAACTGAAGAAAGCTGGGTCTTGCCTTCATGGAGCTTATGGTCTAGTCATCTCACATTCTCTCTGTGTGCTTGTTTTGGGGCATATTTATAGTTCTCTCTCACCTCTAGACTGCTCTTTGGCAGCTACTCTACCAGAATTTAGGGCAAAGGATTTACCAAACTGTTGTGACCTACCTGGTCTACTCTATAAAAGCACCAGAGAAGGAAGGAGTAGGGAGGAGTAAGGAATTAAAATTAAGCACTGATTTCTCTAAGTCATTGTTATACACAGTGCTGAAATTTCCAGAGATTTTTAACCCTTGCCACAGAAACCTGCAGACATTTCTAACTTTCCTATTAAAAAAAAAAAAATCAGTACTCTCACTTTTCTATCCATACCCAAGAACACTTTACTTAATCTTTTTATACTTGTACCTGAATCCTGCTAATAGCATGCATAGGCATTTCTGTATACAGTGCAGAACAATGGAAAGACACAGCTCAAATCTGGGCTTTGTCACTTGTTGGCTTAGTAACCTAGGGCAAGCCAGTAGGGGTCACATAACCCCATCATAAGTCAAGGGGGATCTATATATTTTATTGAGTAAAATTGGATTGTGTTACAACAGAAGTTTGCCCCTAACCATGGAGTCATTAGAATACATTCATTAGATTAAGTAAACACTAAACTTTTCTCTTCATAAAGTTTACAGTCATCACAGGAAAAACTAGGAAAGCAAATATGTCAATGGAAAACTGTATATTCCTTGGATGTCACTGCAGTGAATACTTGATGCAAACTTCAATGGATTATTTTTTGTCAAATCTAAAAGCCTCCAACGCACTCCTTATTAAATCCATAGTAGAGAAGGCAACAAAAGCCAGTATTTTAACAAAGCATTTTATTCATTTGTGCTGATTCATACTCGGACATCAAACAACCAAGATAATGAATACAATTAACTTTTGACAGCAAGTAATGATTTGACAGTTTTCATTTTAAGCATATGGTTTCATCTCATCTAAATGAAATCCACAAAGATGGCACTAGTATACAAAACAGACATATACATATTTTAGGTCAACTTCCAAAAACAAAAAGCTTGACTAGCAAGACTCCAATGTATCAAAATGTCCAGGAAAAGAGATGAGCTAATAAAAAGCAGTTTTCATTACTCCAACATAGATGTGGACTTCTATAAATCACAATTTATTCATTTGAAAATCTTGCAAGGGGAAAAACTGAAGAGATTGTTATAGCTCTTTGGACTATTCAGAATAGGAAACCTAATGTGATTAATAACTGAAATTCTGCATTCATTCTTTTTGCTTGACCGCATTTTGCCTCAGAAAGGATTATTTTATTTTTGAGAGAGAGAAAGTGTGTGTACTTGCACACAAGGGGAAGGAGGGGCAGATGGAGAGGGAGAGAGACAGGCTCCACACTCAGCACAGAGCCCGAAGTGGGACTTGATCTCACAATACTGAGATCATGATCTGAGCCAAAATCAAGAGTCAGATAGGTGTTTAACCGACTGAGCCACCCATACCCCTGCTTCAGAAAGGATTTAAAACAGCTTATTGTGTAACACAGTCCTATAAAATTCCAGACCCTTAAGCTTTCAAATATGAATTTGCATACTGATAAAAGTTCTAACTTGACACTTTGAAAGGCATTATTTCTTAATTTATTTTAATTATTCTTTATTTTTATACTCTTATTAACTTTCTTAATTATATCTTAATTATTTTAAATATAAAAGTGGTAAAGAAAATTTATGGAAAATTTAGCAAAGAAAGAAAATACATTACCCATACGTAGTTCAATCCCCCAACAAAAGTAATGTGGGTACTCCCCCAAATTTCTAAATCCTATTTACACCAAGTTTTAAAATATTATATTCCTATTAAATACTTTTTTTCTTAAGTACAGAAAAACATAAGTAAGAAGGTCATTTACAATTCCATTGCCTCCAAAGAAGCAGTGGTCAGTCTCATATTCACATTTTTGTCTCTATCAATCAATTGGGTTTTTCCACCCTTCCTGGCTTAACTGTGGGTGGCTTCGATTCGTTTGTTTATATGTATGACTAGCCGGACTTCTGAGTCTTGAGGGAATCCCCTTTCAGAAGAATTTCCTGTGTCTAATTATTACATTATCTCTACAGTGAGGAACTGTCAAAATGAAAGAAGCCTATCAACCCATTCACATTCTCTCATGCTCATTATGTGACTAATTCAAACAGCCGTCATTTCTAGGATCCGTGTTTTTTCTCAAGGCTCTTCTGGTAAATTGATAATGAGTCTAATGTCACTAAGGGAAATAAGAGTGATGGAAAAGGGCCACTAGAACACTTGCTTCGGCTACTGCTGTACTCAAAATTTCATGATACTGCCAAAATTGAAGTCGTTTAAGTGCCCATGGTCCAAGCAAGATTGAAAGTCCCCCTGGGAGCATTGGAGCAGCTGATTCTAGGACAGGGAAAGGAATTATCTGATTTCATCTACCTTTCTGCTTCCCACTAAGATAATAAAGAATTTTTTCCCAAATCAGAGGACACGTTCAGACCCTAAGAAGCAAAATAATGACAAATACTCATTGCAATTGTGTTCTAGACTTTAGCGTATCTGAGAAGTCTGATACTGGTCTGATTTTATTGCTCACTTTACAAGATATTGGTTTAGTCTGAATATATGCTTGTGGAGTTTTTTTTCCCTTATACTAATAATTTGAAATTTCAGCTAGGATGTGTCTAGACGAAGTTCTCTCTTCATTGACCTTGCTTGATTTGCTCACCCTGGACAATTTTTGTTTTCCTCTCTAGGATAATTCTCTTCAACTATATCTTTTCCTATCTTTTGTTTCACTTGTCTTTGTTATATACATATATATGCCATGTACTTAGAAATCTTGAAGTTCCAAGTTCCAGTCTCTGGTTTTTATCTCTGCTTAATAAAAACAAACATATTATTCACTCTTAGCTCTTTTCCTCAATGTTCTGAAAGAACTTCTCAAATTTGTGAACCATGTTCATTATTTTACTTTCATGGAATATAAACTCTGCTTTTTAGTTCCTCTAATTCCAATTTGCATTATATTATTGTGTTTTAACACCAAAGCCTTTCTTATTCCATCACAATGATAGTTGTCCTATCACCTCAGCCAGTTTCTCCTTTATCAATATACACTCCTGCTCAAAGGAGGATAGGTCTTTAGAAAGACATTGGTGACACTAAACATTTTTTTCCCCAGTCTTCTGAATAAACTGCCTTCAGAAGTATCCACTTCTTCTAAGGCTATCTCTCCTTGTTTTGTTCCATATCTTTTTCTTAGGTCCACTGCTTTATTATTTTTTTTCCTGTTTTGTTTTGTGTTGATAATTTTATGTTTATTCACCCTCAAATTAGGTGACATCAAATCCAGACCCAGTGTCTGTCAACAAAGTGTTCGGTCTGACCTAGCTTGATTATTTGCCTACTTCTGCTCTAGTTGAACTGCCTTTGCAGTTCTGCAGTTGAGTTAGTCTGACGTGCATAGCTTTTTGCACAGTTCTCATTTGTTCTTCTGTCTGCGACTATGATGTGCCCCTCTGCTACCATCTCTCTCTAAAATCCCTAGCTGATACCCCTATCAATGTTTCCCCTGTTTCCAAATATTTTCATTTAGAGAGAAACATATATCCAGGTTACAGTTCTCTACGTGGGTCCAGCTTTCTGTCTACTTTTTTTTTTTTAAAGATTTTATTTATTTATTTTACAGAGAGAGAGAGAGATCAGAAGTAGGCAGAGAGGCAGGCAGAGACAGGAGGAAGCAGGCTCCCTGCTGAGCAGAGAGCCCAATGCGGGGCTTGATCCCAGGACCCTGGGATCATGACCTGAGCCGAAGGCAGAGGCTTTAACCCACTGAGCCACCCAGGTGCCCCTGCATTTTATTTTTTATTATTATGTTAAGTTAGCCTGTCTACTTCCTGTCCTACATTTTCATTCTGCTTGGTTATCACTATTAATATGTGTGAGGAGATGGCATTATGGCTTCTTAAAGGTAATATTTTCTTTTTGGAGCAAAGTATGAAACAGAAGGACAGAGATATATCTTCCCAGCTTTTATGGGAACATAAAAAAGGTGGATCATTGATTGAGATTTTCATTCCACTGACCTTAAAATATGAACACTACATATGTGTATTTACATCATATATACATATGTATATAAACAAATAAAAACCTTTATATACAATAGCTATAAAATTCCTCCTAAAATTTTTGCACTGTCCACTGCCACTGGGTTTTAGTATTCTTCAGTTTTGTCTTTTTGAGGTCTTTATTGATATTTTACTGTTAGGAAGAGGTCGCAGCAGCTACAGTCATGCTATTTTAAACCAGAAAATTCTTGCTAATTATATTTTAAAACTACTATCTAAACTTTGTAAAGTATGTATGTTTAACTCTTTAAATTGTTCCAGATAGCAGTAGTTTCCAAACAAACATGTGGAGGTAAAGAAATGTAAATGAGGCTATGAATTAAGCTACTGATTCCCATATAAGCAAGAAATTTATTCTTAAAGTATGTATTCAATGCAAGTAATTATTTTACCTTCATGTTTTCTGAAACTGTTTTCTATTTCTGCTTTTAAAAACATTTCATTGCATATAAGTGAAATTAATTTATAATTTTAGATCCAATGTCCAATAGTTGACAAGCATCTTTAATTCTCATAAATTACAGCCCTAGGTAAAGTAGTTTATTTCATCAACTATCCATAGCTTTGCAATGGTACCTTCAATAGTAAAATAATGCATTCAGATGGCTACAATTAGCTAGAGCTCTTATTTTTTTATTAGACAAGTGTCATTAATAGTAGACTATAGTTTTGTTAGATTTTTAAAATATCATTTTTTGTCACATTCTATCCTTCAAATGCAAGACCAGCTAGGCAGGCCATAAAATAACACCTCTAAATAGGTTTATACCACTAGAGATTATACATACTATCCAGTAATCAGGTAATGTTGTTCGTCTTTTGTATTTATGTTTTGTGTATTATATCTTTGTGTAAATATCTTACCTCAGCACTTATTTAAATCACTGGATAATAATGACTATTTTGCCAGAAAGAAAAGAGTCAAGGGCTTCTTTTAAAGACACACCTTTCTAAATCATAGGGTTCATTCTGTAAAATAGATTCAAATGTTATTTCAGAAAACCTTATCCATGAAACTATCTAAGAGGTCTTTTATAAATGCAGATTCTCAGGTCCAGACACCAGGCCTACAGAATCAGAATCTCTAGACATGAGGTTAGAAATCTGCTTTTTAATAAGTTCCTTGGATAATTCTTTATCAATGAAAGTTTGAGAGTTTGAGAATTACTGCTCTAATTCACTAAATTGAATACAAATGCACTGAAAGTTAACCTGGGGAAACCAGGAAGGCTTTTACAATCCCATTCTAAGGGACTTCAAGTAAAGAACCAAGATCAAATTTCAGAAGTCCATTAGCATTTTATTCTATCTGTAAAAACGGTCTCAAAGTTCTGGTAACTCAAGTTACCACTTGGATAGACTCTAATTATCTAAGCAGTTTACCATGTGGAAATGCAGTGAGCCATTTACAAAAGCAATGTTTCCCTAGAGGATTCACCAGATCGACCAACAAAAGACACACATTCGGACTGCAGAACCTATCTCAACTACTGGTGAGAAAACTAGAATCATTTTGTTAATTCTCATGGTAGTTTCACCTTTCTGCCATTAATAACGATCTCAGGGCTAGCCTTGAGATGCAACGGTCATTCTGTTAGATAACTTTGTTAAAAAATCATCTGAGAGTTACTTCAGGCATGTTATAAAGTTGTTCCTAATACCATAACCAAATAGCCAGACACAATCCTGAAGCAATCAGGATCCTGCATCAAGGATTTGAAATGAAATATTCTGTTGAAGCAGCAACTGAATCTTTCAGCTTAAGAGTGTAAAACTGCCAAGAGTAACTGATTCCTTACATTAAGGCTCTCAGCTGGTCTATAGACATTCAGAAGCCAAATGTGATTCTACTCAAAGAGATACTTTGGAACAGTTCTTGATCTTCATTTAATCCTCCTGGAGAATATATATATTTGTAGCCAGTAAACCACATTGTTAACACACTGTTTTCAGCTATCTAGACATTTAGTCTGTAAAGACATAATTAAAGACTGGCTTACCATTAGTTTATTGTCAGTACGCACTTTTGTGTATAAGATAAATAAGATAAAACAACCTTGGTAAAATTTAATAAAATTATACAAAGATGAGAAAAATCTTAAACTTTAGTTAAAAAATTAAAAGTAGGGGGCGCCTGGGTGACTCAGTGGGTTAAGCATTCCACTCTTTATTTCGGCTCAGCTCGTGATCTCAGGGTGGTAAAATTATGCCTTCCACTGAAATCCGCACTCAGCGAGGAGTCTATTTGAGATTCTCTCCCCCTCTGCCCCTACCCCCACTTTCTAAAATAAATAAACAAAATCTTTAAACAGAAAAAATAAGTAAAAGTAAATTAGTTACACCGGAAATAATATAACACTCAAATTGGGAAGGATTTTTTTTTAACCAATTATTAAAACAATTAGAATTTTTTAAAAAAATCCACAAGACAGACTGAAGAATTTAAAACTGTTAAATCATCCAGAGACAATTTTTATTTATAGTCTCAAAATAAAAGTCTCTTAAAAGGACTAGCTGTGTTTATCTTAAAAAGTCACCTATTTCTGGGGCGCCTGCATGGCTCAGTGGGTTAAAGCCTCTGCCTTCGGCTCAGGTCATGATCCCAGGGTCCTGGGATCGAGCCCCGCATTGGGCTCTCTGCTCAGCAGGGAAGTCTGCTTCCTCCTCTCTCTCTGCCTGCCTCTCTGCCTACTTGTGATCTCTGTCTGTCAAATAAATAAATAAAATCTTTAAAAAAAAAGTCACCTATTTCTTAGTGATGTTTTAGTTTCCAGTTTAGCCCGCTTTAGACTATTTAAGATCCATAGACCTCCATCATTCAAAACAGTAGTTGTTTGGGTAGAAGCTATCATTCTCAGGTAGCCAACTTAAGGGAATCAAGTTCAAAGAAAGAGGAGGAAGACACCATAATTCTGAAGTTACCATATGCACATACCTTGCACTGTGAGGAAAACGGAAGCGGCTGACGATCCTCCTTCATTGGAAACCACACAGAGATACTCCCCAGCATCGCTGAACTTCACACTCCGTAGCTCCAAGGAGAGGTTAGCCAAGATCCTCATTCTCGCTGGGTCTGCCTGTCGTGCATCTCTGTCATTCCTCTGCCAGGTTAGATTGTAATCCACCGCACTGAGGACGAGACATGTCAGAACTGCTCTTTCTCCAGGAGGGACTGTAACATTATCAGGCACTTGGATGACTGGAGGGGGCTCTGTGTGAAATGAAAACATTCAAATCAAGAGACCTAACAACCATTTTGCTCACTTATAGATGTGGTTAAAAAATTTAATGAGTACATATTGAATATCTTATAGAGAAGATGCAGTACAAGAGAATATATTCATTACTACCTATGTCTATGACCTGAAGAAAATTATCATTTAATCAAAAGATTCTTAAAAAGTAGTGCATGTTGTAAAAAAAAATAAAATAAAATAAATCTAATTTTTATCACATTTGCCAAATACTGTAGTTATAAATGTATGCCTTTAATCGAAGACTTGAATGTTCTCTAATTTAAATTTTAAATTAAATTTTAAAACATCTTACTATAAAAGTGAGCAATAGCACAGGGTACCTATAACCTGAAGACACCATGCAAAGAATGTGTTTTTAGTTCCTTTAATCCTCAATGTAAAAAGAAAAAAGTAGTGCTTGTTTACATACCAAAGCATACTTGAGTCTAAATTTATAAATTATAGATATGAAAATCAAAAAGGCATGGCAAAAGGATATGATTAGACTAATTTTGGATTATAGTGTGAAACAAATTTTTGTCTGAGTTTTGAAGAAAGTAGCATTTGTGGATTTTTTTAAATTTAAAACTACTTAGTGTTTTAAAGAAAAGAGGACACAAAGTATGGTAGACAATAGTATACTAAGTATGATAGCATTAGCTTTAAGGAGAGTTACAGACTCATTAAAAAGACACAGTACAACAGCAGTGTATGACAAATGTTTCCCCAGAGGCATAAGGAATGTCTTGATTTAAGAAGGTCAAGTTAAGAGTAGGCACAGACCTTTAACAAAATTGTACACATAAAGCCATGCACACAAAAGGTATTGAGTAATGCATGCACATTTCAGATGTGGTTAAAACCCATTTACTAGTTAAATATTTAGCCAACATTCTAGAGAGAATCACATATCACTCTAGTTAGGTTTGAGAATGAATACAAATGCCCCTCTAAAGGACGCTTTGCCTGAGTGCTGTAGCAAGCCACTACTCAGCAGTTATACAGTAATAAAAACTGTGCTGAGCTATGCTCGCTGGAAACCCACGGGCCTATTTTAGTTTAAATAGGAAAGAGTATCTGATATTCAAGATCAAATTTTATTCTCCTTTACTGAAAACTATTTATAAGTGCAGATGTATCAGAAGCCTAGAGAAAACCTGGGAGCAATATGATAAAACCATAGTGGTCATCTCCGAGGGATAGACGTGTATATTTTCCATATTTTTCTTTGTATTTATCTTGTTTTCCAAACATTTTTAGAAGAGTAGATGCTATTTTATTTTTTTTATAGATGCCATTTTAAATTATTGTTTAAAAACAAAATTTTATCATTTTGCTATGTTTTTAAAATATTTTATGAAAATGGCTAGCAAATCAAGTAGAAAGAGTACATGACAAAGTTAGAAAGTTCTGGAGTCTAGCTGGGCTTGACACAGAAAATATGACATGCTTTGTTAAATTTAAATTTCAGATAAACAATCAAATAATATTTTAGTATACAGGGACACCTGGGTGGCTCAGTGGATTAAGCCTCTGCCTTTGGCTCAGGTCATGGTCTCAGGGTCCTGGGATGGAGTCCTACATCAGGCTCTCTGCTGAGCGGGAAACCTGTTTTTCTCTCTCTGCCTGTTTCTCTCTCTGCCTGCCTCTCTGCCTACTTGTGATCTCTCTCTCTGTCAAATAAATAAATAAAATCTTAAAAAAAAAATTTTAGTATACATATGTCTCATGAAATTATTTCAGACACACTTATATGAAAATCGAATTTACCTGGGCATTCCAGGTTTTTATTTGCCGAATCTGGCCACTATAGGCTGCCTAGTTCTATCTCTAGGTGTGTGACCTTAGAGAAGTTGATAACTAAATTAGGTTATCATTTTTTTTTTTTTAAAGGGAGGGAGACAGTAGGGATGGAGGGGGTGCAGTGAGCAGAGAGAAAATCCTAAGCTGGCTCCACAACCAGCATGGAGCCCAGTGCTGGGCTCAATGCGAGGCTCAATCTCACAACCCTGAGATCATGACGTGAGCCAAAATTGAAAGTAGGATGCTTAACTGACTGAGCCACCCAGGCACGCAATTAAATTAGGTTATCTTAAAGACCCTTTCTAGTGCTAATGCTTTATGATTCTAACATACAAGGTGGCATAACCACCTAAGACCTGAAAGTGATAGCACATGGTGTGTGTTCACATCCTATCAAGATCTTTCTGAAGGCCACATGATGTTTCGTATGGTTTTCTTTTCTTTTTTCTTTTCTTTTCTTTTTCTTTTTTTTTTTTTTTGTTCTTCTGAAACAAAGTTCTTCAACTTTGGGGGGATTTTTAGGAAATGGGAAATCTCACTTTAGGCATGTTGGGTTATGCTGGGCACATGCCTACATCCCTCTTAAGGACCAAGGCATGCATTTCCCCAGCTGCTATGCTTGTTGGCTACATATAGCTCATAGTCAAGGCCGCTAATCTGCTCAGGGTAAGACCCCCTGTCCAGGGTAGCCCACATCCAGAGATCACTTCATGAGGAAGCAAAGGATCAGCTCTCTTGCCTCAATTCAGGGCCATGACAGCTCCAGAATTCCCTGTGGGTCAGCTAAGGTCCTAGTAGTGACTGCAAGACAGTTTAACTTCTTCCACTTCTGTTAACTCCCTTACAGGTGCTTCTTCCTGGAAAATTCCCCAATAACCCTCTTGCATACAAGCCCTGGCTCACTGTCTAGTCCCTCTTCAGACATAAATCCAAATAGGTAACATGCCAACTTTCTAATAACCTAACAGGTGGGATTTGAAATAATGACATACAATTTCATTGCTGCATAAATAACTAGAGATAATAAGTATTATACACACTGAAATATTTATGCATGCATGAATAAATTCGGCGAGGTTGGAGGAAATGATGAGGGAGGCAAGATAACAGAACGCCTGGCCTGGTGCTTGAAGTCAGCCCTTCCTAAGTGAAAGGGTTGGATGACGATGCTAGACTGAGGCTGGAATAAAAGAACCAGAGATGGAACCTCAAAGCCTCAAAACTGAAAGAAGAATGACAAGTATAGGCCTTGTGGCATTAGTAAAGATTGCTGGAAGCGAGTGCAGGAATCTTCTCACTCCCTACCCTTGTGACCATAATGGGTCATTTGCCTGTTCTGGGCTTCAGTTTCCTTACCTACAAAATGATGAGGGGGTGTAAGATTGTTTCCAAGTCTTATCCTGTTCTAATTATAATTATAATTTAAGATTACCTGTCACTGGCATGCCCCTGACAAGTCTTCTTTATTCTTGGTATTTTACTTAAACCCAGAATTATAGTACCCTGTGTGTGTGCATTGGGGGGAGGGCCATTGTGTGAAGAAAGAAATTCGTAAGTTAATGTAACTTTGTAACAGTACCAAACGAATTACTAAATGTCACTTGAAAAGGATGAATTTTTCATGCTTCTGCAACCCTATTCATTTGTTTCTATGTGGTTATATGCAATAAAAGAAGTTCAATGCTTTTCACACCCATTTTGCTTTTAAAACATTCAATAATCAACATTTCAAATGAACCAAAAATCTTAAACATCTCAACCAGAAGAAAATGCTGAAAAAATTGAGGTAACTTATTGGTAGAACTTTAGCTTTTCTTTAAACATTTTTTTAAAAAAGGATTTCATTTATTTATTTGACAGAGACAGAAAGATCACAAGTAGGCAGAGAGATGGGCAGAGTGGGGCGGGGAAGCAGGCTCCCCGCTGAACAGAGAGCCTGATGCAGGGCTTGTTCCCAGGACCCTGAGATCACGACCTGAGCCAAAGGCAGAGGCTTTACCCACTGAGCCATCCAGGTGCCCTAGAACTTTAGCTTTTCTTTAAACTACTCTTGCGTGCCCTTTGACTTTACAAATCAGTGTCCACAGTGACACAGGAGCATCACTAACCCACAATGCCTTGATTTCTAACACTCCTTTCCAAAATATAAGATCTAACTAGGCTCTGAATTTGCACGTGATTCCAGTGAGTTGGTCAGGTAACTGCTGGGTTCTCAGCCGAGGCTGAGAGAAATTCAGAAGTGAGCGGAGTTTTCAGGTAATGGTGAGCCCCGAAGGAAAAGTCTACATTTCCAAGTCCAAAGGGGCACTTTCTTGTTACTACTGTGGTTACAGTCATTACCATTACCATCAGTGTTTCCTGCTCCTTCTTTCATAATTGACCAAATGGGATACAAGTCCTGAAAACAGGCTTGGGCACAGTATAATTTCCTAGTGATATACCACTGCCTGGCTGGCACAAATAAAAGTAGAGGGTCATGTGCACAACACGCATATGGAAGTTACTGACACCCCAGAGCCAAATTCTTAATAGTCAGTTCACGAATTCGTACTGGCACTTCCCAGTTGTTTATGCAAAATGTTTAAATCCACTCACTCAAACTTCTTTCCCTGTTGCCTTTCCCTTAATTAATATTGCTGGAGGAGTGGGGGGAACCTAAGTGCTCAAGTGTTTGTTTTCCCAGAAGCTGAGGAACGTTGACACAATGCCAATACTTTTCATAATTACTGGAGATGAAAAAAATGAATAGTTTATGATGCATGTCAACGAAATTGTTTCAGAAGACAAACTTTATTTTTCTAAGAATAAGAGAATACAAATAAATTTACTCCAAGAAGAACATGCTTGCATGCCTTTGTCTTAAAGTTCAGTTTGGACTTACTGATAACAAACATAAATCCTAGGCTTCTAAGCAGCTCTACAATTTTGCAGTTTCTTTTACCTTTAATTGTCTGAAGAAAAAGCACATTGGTACTAAAAGCAGATAGACATTGTTATAAAACTCAGTAGCTACATTTAGGTCAGAATAGGGTTACTATTAAACACAGAGAAACACTAATCTATAAGGCAGGTAGAAAATAATTCAATTGAAACAAATTTCCCAGTAAATTCTAGATTTATGGTAAGTGGCTTAAATCCTGATCATTGGTTAAACATGATAGTCTTTTTGTATCCTAAGAATTCTGGGAGATTGGAGGAAAAAATTATTTTTTCACTAAAATATATTCCACTTTATAAAGCAATGAGTTTCGCCATCCCTTTATTCATCAGAAACATACTATCTAAGAGCAAAATAATTAGCATTTCTTCCACTCTTAATACCAGTATTGTAGCCACTGAGGCCCTACGTTTCTTGAACATGATCACTTTCATTACCGCCTTCAATTTAATGTCAGAATCCATTCATAAAAAGCACACTGCTTATTATGAATATGGGGGAGGAAAAGGGAAAGTTTTAACCTTTTATTCCTAGAATAGAACGCTTCCTTTTCTTAAATTCTATCCCTCCCTTTCTCTAAATTTCCTTAAATTTTAATAAAAATGCATATGCTCATTTCAAAAAATATTTATTGAAGCTCCTACGTTAATAATAACAGTACAATAATAACAACAATAATACCTAAGGTCTATCAAGTGTTTCCATGTGCCAGGTTCTCTTCTACATGCTTGACATACACTCTATTGTTTATCCTCATAGTTTCTCCATGAGATAGAGACCGTTACAGATATCCTCATTTTACAGTTTGGAAAACCAAGGCACTGAGTCCTTAAGTGACTGGCCCAAGGGAGGTCACGTAGCTACGAGTGGGGAAGCCAGGATTAGCAAACACCCCATTTCCACGGAGGCATTAATATGCAGGCAACTGCCAAGCAATTAGTGATAATTACCTGACACATCAAAAAATGTCTGTGCCCGTCCAGTCCCCGCGCTGCTCACAGCGATGCACTCATAGGCGCCTTCGTCAGACAAAGTGACCTTTTCAATCTCCCAGTTCACACTGGAAGATTCTCTGGGGTAACAAAATAGAAGCCTTTTCAGTTATGACAAAAACAAGGCAAAGCTGAAAGCAGAAATTCCATTTTTTTAAGTATTCATTCAAAAGAAAGATCTAAAAATAAACGGATTAAACTGCAGAGTTCTTTATAGCTTAAAATGACATACCTTTTAATTAGAACATTATGCTTTCTGAGCAAAAGTCACAACAAAGGCAATAAGATATGGAATCTGTGCATTTCTTTAAGGAAACATTTTCTGGCTATTTCGAAATATAAGATAATGAGTTAATAGAGAAACACTCCTTAAACCCTCTCTCCTTTCACATTATTTCCAGTTTTGGGTCATGTTCGGGGTGGGGTTCTTAGCCAAAGCAATTCAGCCACATAATTCATAAGTCTGAAAGTAGAAAATAGACTTTTTGATTCCAAAAAGATAAATACCCTTTAACTTTCTTATGTCTAAGGTCCACATAAGACTATAGAACTATCTGGTTCAATCTGCGCATACATCAAGAAAAGACCAAAAAAATCAGTTTTATTATCAAACCTGTCATTTAGGTTAAAAAAAATTCCTTCCCTATAATACTTATCCATTCATTTAATAAACACTATTCTTTGTCCTTTAACACTCTTCAAATTTTTTCTCATTCTCTGGAGGTGTCTTAGTAATAGATATTTAATCCTAATAGATATTTAATACCTAATTAATACATAATAATAGATATTTAATAACTAATTAGTAAATATTAGCAAGTATTTACAAGATTCTAGTAACTTACAAAACAGGCATTGTATTAGTTGAAAATATAATTGAAAATCAAAACTATTTTCATAATTTTTTATAACCTTTTTATAGCTATTTATAACCTTAAACATAGCTATTTATAACCTTAAACATTTATAACCATAGCTATTTATAACCTTAAACATTCTGGACATAGGTGAGATGAAATGCCTACTGCAGAGTCAAGACACCTTCCACTGGAGTCTGAAAGTGTAGTGAGATACAACATCACAGTAATGACTCCAGATCTCTTGCCATCCAGACAAACCATACCTGTCATCAAAAAATCATGAAGAACTTATTGAGGTCTTAATGTGTATTTAGCACATTAGACTTTGTAAGCAAAAGTGAAGTCATAGGTTCCTGTCATCAGAAAAGTGAGAGAATGAGCAAAGTCATTGTTCCATACATTTTAGTAACCAGGAATATTCATTTTAGTTAGTTTCTTTTCAGTTGCGTATGCATTAGGTGTCAGCGGTCCTTACTGTCACATTCAGAAGGAACAGGATTATGAGTTGACTATCAGCCCTAGTGATCATCTAAGCTATATCTTTAGTGCCTAATAGCAGTAAGGTGAGTCCAAGTTTATGACTGTCATTGTCTAGAAGTACTGGGAAGGTCCAGGAAGGCAGGAGTTTGAAATACATAGAGTCATTCATGTTTTCTCCAATGCCTACTTCACAGCCAAGCATATATTAGGATTCATCAAAAACTTAGACACATGGAAATTTTAGAACAGTTCTTACAGTCCCAAGTCCCTTGTTTTAGAAACAATTAAGTTGAGACTCAGGAAGAAGGATAAGTGATTTGTTCAAAGGCACATAACCAGTGTCAGATTGCTTGAAGAATATTCTTTACAGTGATATTTTCTCTTCTCTTATTTAGGACATATGACATGAAAATAATTCTTTTATCATATTGTCGTCTCAGTTAACATTAAAATTATATGGCCACAATAAGAAGTTTTGAAGGCATGGCCTTTGGAATAAGGAAAGAACATGTCAAATTCAAATGTGTCCTATTGCGCATGCAAACTAATTCTCTCTTACATCCCCTAGTGACCATAGCGACTCACATAACAAAGATTAAGTCACATGTCCCAAGCTATTAGGAAATCTAGGGCAGGGACATGTGAGTGAATCAGGGTTAGAGTATCAATCCATCACCACCCATTCCAAATTCTGTCTTTGGCCTTTCACAACCAAAGAGCTTAATATATGTCAGCAAGGCATGTCACATCTCCGGGCCACAGAGCTGGAAAAATGAGAGAAAGAATTCTTGTGGCTTACCTCCCAGGAATTGTGTGGAATTAATGAATTAATGTTTACAAAGAATCTCAAGTGTCTTTGAAATATGTTACTATTTAAACATGAAGCAGAATGATTTTATTTCATCAGGAAGTTATGCAGCTTCAACATTTGATACCCTGGTCAGTTATACTGCTGATTATTAAACATGGAGCTAAGGCAAATCATCAAGTTGTACAATATAAAAAAAAGTAGCAGAAAATAATACAGTTCAATCTTTAAATAGAATTTTTTTCCAAAGTTAGGTTAATAGATAAAATGGGTTAATACTGTCAAATATTTAGCATCTTATAGAAGTTATATATATTAGTATTGAATTAACAGCATAGAAGTTCTGTAAAATAATTCCTTGAGTTTTTACCAACATGTAGTTTGTTTCATTAGTAAGTTAAAAAAAAGAAACATTTTCCAGAAACCATCTGCCAGTTTTCAAGGTCTACTTAATTCTATCATAGATTATACTTATCTAAAAACAATCAACCATCTTCACAAGGAAAGTCAGTGCCTTCTTGCCCACCTCCTCTGACTGCTAAATGCCGTAGCCGCACATACTCCCACTCCCCCTGTTGCCCCCAACAAACTCCCCTCCCCTGACCTTCTCCCCACCCTTCTCCTCCAGCCATGGTGGCTTCCTTCCGGTCTTTCTTTCCCACATTCAGCCTTTGTGCATCTGTACTTACTGTTCCTAGTATGCAAATGCTTTTCCCTAGATATCCGCATGACCATCTGTCACCATGTTTAGGTCTTTGCTGAAATGTCCCTTATCCTGAATTTTCAGATTGCAATTAAGCCAAAAACACATGCACCCCATCTACCAAAATTAATCTCATCCTAATTAATCTGCTCTACATTTTGCCACAGTACTTAATCGGATTCACTTATCATAACACTTTAAATTGTGTTCAGAGCTTGTTTGCCCCAAGGACAACAAAGCTTAAACTTTTCTCTTTTGCAAGGACTCTTCCAAAATGTGGTCCCTAACCATGTGTTCATAATTTTGTATTCTTCCTGTTAACAAGAGACCCTCAAAGGGCACCTGGGCGGCTCAAATCAGTTAAGTGTCTGCCTCTGGCTCAGGATGTGATCTCAGGGTCCTGTGATCGATCAGCACTGGGTCCCTGCTCAGCAGAGAGTCTGCTTCTCCCTCCCCCTCCCCCTTTGTCAAATAAATAAAATCTTTAAAAAAAAAAAAAAACAAGCGACCATCAATTTATATAAAATTCAAATTCTTTAAAACCTGGATCAACCCTTGCATGAATTCTAGCACTTATTAAATTAACATATTATATTATATTATATTGTTTTCTATCTTTCTCCATTACAATATAAGCTTCATGAGGGCACAGACTTGGGTCTGTTTTGTTCACTGCTATATTCCAAGATGAGGGAACAAATAAGTGGGAATTTCCAATGAAAAAGCACATTAAAATGTATATCAATTTGTATTTAGATGTTTAAAACTGTCTATAATTGCTAATAAAAACATGCACGCACTTTAAATACTGGTCTACTCCAAGTGTAACTCCATTTCTGACAAAGCTCAGGGTAAACGGTAGAAGACTCTCAACAGAGCAGGGAATTTGGCCTGGATGCAGGTAGTATCCTGGGGTTTTCTTGGGCATTGTAACTCTGGGAGCATCTGGGAAGAAAAGAACATGGGCAACAAGATCACAGTGATATTGTGTACTTCCTGTTAATCCATTCAAAAGCTTCATACTTTAATTATTCCAGTAAATCCTCTGCACTCCAATTAATCTAAATGACTAAAATCCACTTTAATGATCTTTCTTTGTTCAAACTGTATTAATTTTTGGATATCTCCATGGACCCCTTACTAAAGTATTCACTAAATCTAAGTCTCCATTTATTTTTAAGACACATTATTTTTTGGGCCACCAAGCTAGAAAAAGCTACCAAATTAGTTACCATACTTCATTAACTGTAGAACCTATTTTTATTTCAAAAATGTAAATCTATGAAAAGAACCCACATGCCTTAGAATTGAATGCAAAGGGTAGTTTTTGTCCCAAAAATACTGGGAAAAGCTGATTTTTAAGAATCCAATAGAGGGGCAGTGGGTTAAGCCTGTGCCTTCAGCTCAGGTCATGATCTCGGGGACCTGGGATCGAGCCCCGCGTCAGGCTCCTTGCTCAGCGGGGAGCCTGCTTCCTCCTCTATCTCTGCCTGCCTCTCTGCCTACTTGTGATCTCTGTCTGTCAAATAAATAAATAATATCTTAAAAAAAAAAAGAATCCAATAGATTTTGTAGTATTCAGTTTAAGGGCGAAGACAACTAACTTTGAATAGTTCATATGAGGAAATACTGACAGTTCTATCCTCACCGTTTGACAACGATTAAAGAACAGCTACACAGTTGTTTCTGAATTTCCCAAATTAAAAACTTATGAATAAATGATAAACTGCTGTCCCTCAATCCAACACTACAATATTAATAACAATACAGATTTGTCTATTCACAGTTTTAGCCACAGTTCTAAATTTTGATCAGCGTTGCCATTAGCCTAGAGAAACAGCACAAATATAAAAATTGAAATGCTATCTCATGTCTCTAAATAATCCCTATTCTGTGATCTTATCTCTATATAATAACAAATATATGAGTAACCAGCTCACCAATTAACTAACTGCCAACTTAGTACATAAAGACAGAATCATCACCAGATGTTTACAAAGAATTACTGTTCACGAAGTAGGTTTCTGACAATCAATATACACATTTAACCCATTTGGCCAATTTAGGTAGCTTGATCAAACATCACACATGTGTGCCAGGCTTTTTTTTTTTTTTTTTTTTTGAGGTGAGGGGCGTAAGAGCACCAGAATTTCCCAGTTTCCATTCTCACACAGGTGAAGCAATCAGAATTTTCAGATCTGCAATCAGTTAGACTTAACGTGCAACTTTGGATGTGCTTTTGATGATTAAGAAAAATTCTGCTACCTACATGTAGATGCCCATCAATTTGATAATCCAGTAATAATGTGAAGATATTATTTTATTTACATTAGAGTTCATCCTTTTAGGACGGCACTCCCTGAAACCATCAATACTCCAGTGTTCAGTAAAATGATGTCTCACCTGGGATGATACTAGAGAAGGAAACACTTGATACCCTCTGGAAAAGATAATCATCCTTATCATAGCCTGTTACTTTGAGAAAGAAAGCTTCATTCGGTGGTATAAAGTCAGAAATATTCCACACGCCATAAGGTTTTCGGTCTGGGTAGTATTTAACAGGAATAGTCTTAAGAGAACTGCCTGAGGTACTCAGAAGTTCAAGACGATCTACTCTGGCTGGGATGGAAATTCCAGAAGTATTCAGCAGCACATAGGTAGGTATTCCTACAAGAGAAAGGTTTTGTTATTACTTACAAGTAACATGCAATGGAGGTTATAAATTCTTGCATTATAATAACAGATAAGTATCATGAGTACTACAAACTCTCCTATAAATTGTGGCTTAATTATAGAATCTTTTTTACATAAATAATGTATATTTACAGAAACTTTGGAAATCCTAATAATGATTTTTATCTATTTTAATAATAATTATACATGGAAAAACTAGAATTGTGAATACTGTGTTACATGATGTTTAATAACATGAATATTTAATTTTTAAAGACTCACTCTTTGTATCTCTCTAGTAACTACAGCCATAAAATAAATAAACAATAAAAAAGGAAATCTGAAGAGTCACAGTAAGATTAAGCATTTTTTAGCTATAAAACTATAATCCTGCATGAATAAAATAAGAAGAACAAGGTTTAAGAAGCAGCAGGAATTTTACCTTTGAATGCACAATAATATATGATGTCTTTTAATTTTTTAGCTATCTAGACACATAAAATCCACATTTTTTTTTACCTTAACAACACAGCAATGAATAGATGTCAGTAAAAAGTCTCAAGACCTAGGTCAGTAGTTTTAAAGGTTCAGTAAGTTTAGGAATCCACTGTGGTGCTTGTTACAATGCGTATTCCTGTGTCCAACCTAATTCAGTTCTAATTCAGGAGAGCTGGCGTGGGTCCCAGGAATCTTAATTTTTAACAAGCTCTCTGAGTAATTTCAGTATCACTGGTCTTGGGAATAGACTTTGAGAAAAAAAAAAAAGGACTATGCCAAGAATACAATTATGTTTAAAGTAAAGATGTTTGTTTCCCAATTTTGTTAAATACAACAGAATTACAAAATCACAAACAGTTCGAGAAATATTTTGCACTTGGATATCTACCATGTCGATTTTGGTAGTATGTACATACAAACCTTGCACTGGTCTGCTGACTGTCTTTTTGAAGTCCAGGGTGGGCTTTCTGGAAAAACCAGCTCGGAAATCAATAGTACTAAGGCCAGTGATGCGAACAGAGTGCCTTCCACTGCTTGAAGTCTGAAAAATGTTGAAAGACAAATCCCATCAGTTGATCCAGGTTACCAGTCACAACACTAACCAGGATGGGAAAATACAGAGTGTTTAATTAGGATGGATGTCCAATAACTGAAGCTCTGACCTGGATGTTCTAAACTAGGATTCTACACCTTAAATGCAAGTTTCATAATACATATCCCAGAGGACTGCCCTAAAATAAAATTCAGTAATACACTGCAAGCCAATGTTAAAAGATACAGGTGTTCAGTCACCAGTGAATAGCCCTGAAGTTAATCTGTAAAAGCTCCACAAGGATACAAATCTTTATTTTGTTCACTCTGGTTTACATGGTAGATGTTTAGCAATATCGATGAAATGAATGAATGACTAACTCTTCTCCCCTTACTATCCAGGTTTGATTCTGGAAAATATTTCCTTTTTATTTGCCTCTGGGAAGATACAGCCAGGGCAAGCACTCTTGACCACTCTTCAGATTTGAGCCAACCAGCATCCCCAGCTCAGTCAGCAGTGTCTCTGCCAAGGCACTAGGTGCTGGAGAGACAAATGTGAGTATAACATGGTCCCTATCCTCTAAGAGCTCATGGCTTGTGAAGAAGACATATGGAGAAATAGAAATCTTTAATATGATACAGTATTAGAAATACATAAAAGGAACAGATTAGACTATAGTTTGGCTCAAACCTCCCAAAGAGGATGATGGCTGGTACAGGAATTCAGTAAAGTGTCAGGATATAAAATCAATACACAGAAATCAGTTGCATTTCTTTACACCAACAACAAGACAGAAGAAAGAGAAATTAAGGAGTCAATCCCATTTACAATTGCACCCAAAACCATAAGCTACCTAGGAATAAACCTAACCAAAGAGGCAAAGAATCTATACTCAGAAAACTATAAGGTACTCATGAAAGAAATTGAAGAAGACACAAAGAAATGGAAAAATGTTCCATGCTCATGGATTGGAAGAACAAATATTGTGAAAATTGTCTATGCTACCCAAAGCAATCTACACATTTGATGCAATCCCTATCAAAATCCCATCCATTTTTTTCAAAGAAATGGAACAAATAATCCTAAAATTTATATGGAACCAGAAAAGACCTCAAATAGCCAAAGAAATATTGAAAAAGAAAGCCAAAGTTGGTGGCATCACAATTCCGGACTTCAAGCTCTATTACAAAGCTGTCATCATCAAGACAGTATGGTACTGGCACAAAAACAGACATATAGATCAGTGGAACAGAATAGAGAGCCCAGAAATAGACCCTCAACTCTCTGGTCAACTAATCTTTGACAAAGTAGGAAAGAATGGCCAATGGAAAAAAAGACAGCCTCTTCAACAAATGGTGTTGGGAAAATTGGACAGCCACATGCAGAAAAATGAAATTGGACCATTTCCTTACACCACACAAAAAAATAGACTCAAATGGATGAAGGACCTCAATGTGAGAAAGGAATCCATCAAAATCCTTGAGAAGAACACAGGCAACAACCTCTTTGACCTCAGCCGAAGCAACTTCTTCCTAGAAACATCACCAAAGGCAAGGGAAGCAAGGGCAAAAATGAACTATTGGGACTTCATCAAGATCAAAAGCTTTTGCACAGCAAAGGAAACAGTTAACAAAACCAAAAGACAACTGACAGAATGGGAGAAGATATTTGCCAACGACATATCAGATAAAGGGCTAGTATCCAAAATCTATACAGAGCTTAGCAAACTCAACACCCAAAGAACAAATAATCCAATCAAGAAATGGGCAGAGGACATGAACAGACACTTCTGCAAAGAAGACATCCAGATGGCCAGATGACACATGAAAAAGTGCTCCACATCCCTCGGCATCAGGGAAATACAAATCAAAACCACAATGAGATACCACCTCACACCAGTCAGAATGGCTAAAATATACAGGTCAGGAAATGACAGATGCTGGTGAGGATGCGGAGAAAGGGGAACCAACCTACACTGTTGGTGGGAATGCAAGCTGGTGCAACCACTCTGGAAAACAACATGGAGGTTCCTCAAAAAGCTGAAAATAGAGCTACCTTATGACCCAGCAATTGCACTACTGGGTATTTACCCTAAAGATACAAACGTAGTGATTCGAAGGGGCACGTGCACCCGAATGTTTATAGCAGCAATGTCTACAATAACCAAACTATGGGAAGAACCTAGCTGTCCATCAACAGATGAATGGATAAAGAAGATGTGGCATATATATACAATGGAATACTATGCAGCCATCAAAAGAAATGAAATCTTGCCATTTGTGATGACGTGGATGGAACTAGAGGGTATTACTCTGAGCGAAATAAATCAATTGGAGAAAGACAACTATCATATGATCTCCCTGATATGGGGAAGTGGAGATGCAACATGGGGGGTTTGGGGGTAGGAAAAGAATAAATGAAATAAGATGGGATCAGGAGGGAGACAAACCATAAGAGACTCTTAATCTCACAAAACAAACTGAGGGTGACTGGGGGGAGGGGTGTAGGGAGAGAGTGGTGGGGTTATGGACATTGGGGAGGGTATGTGATATGGTGAGTGCTGTGAAGTGTGTAAACCTGGCAATTCACAGACCCATACCCCTGGGGCTAATAATACATTATATGTTTATAAAAAAAATTTTTAAAAAAGAGGATGATGGCTGAACTAAATATTGAATGATAACTCAGCACTGAAGTGACTCCCATGTGTAAAAATTATATGTAATTTGGATGAGGGCCACAGGATAAAACAGTAACACTAATGTTTATAGGGTACTTCCTGTATGTCCAGACTCTTTAAATACATTGGATTATTTAATTTTCATCACAATCTTATCTGATATATATCGTCATTATCATCATCACACAGATAAGGAGGTGGGGCACGGAGACTTTAAGTAGCTTCCCAAGTTCACAAGGCATTCTAACTATAGAGGTGGGGTTTTAATGGAAAGGTCAGTTTCCAGGGTCTTCACCACAGTGCTGCATTGTCTTCCAAGGGCAAGATAAGTCAGAGTTAGCCTCTATCTCAGTATCTTTCAACCTACGATCTGAGGAACACCTATCTACAGCTACACAAAATCACTCAGGTTGTTTCTTGAAAATGCGGACTTCTGGGCTCCAGTCCAGATTTACTGGATCAGAACCTTTGGTGAGTGGAGCCTAGGAATCTACATTTCAAAAACCCACCCAACATTTATGAATAAGAGTTCACCATTATTTTTTTTACATTGATTATCAAGATTCTCAAGATAAAATGACCACATGATAGTAGCATTGATAGAATGCACTAGAAATATATGTGCCTATATTATACATAACCATACATAAAATTTTAATCTGAGCAGCCAGATTAAGCCCACACCATGATTAAAAACATGCCATCCCCAGGGCTCTGCAAACTACAAAGCCTTCCTGAAATCACTGTGGTTCCTTGTTATTTACCGACAAGAAGAGGAAAGATGAGGAGATATGTCCCTTTTGCTACCATATTTTTTTGTCATTGAGCAAAACCTGCAAAAACCCCAAAAGAAAAAAAAGTGAAAGAAAAGAAAAAACCTACATCTCCATAAAAACAGGTTTGTTGTATTCTCAGTATAAAGGATGCTGCTAATGACTACAGCTCACTTTCCTAAGGGTTAAAAAGACTGTATGCTTAAGTGTGGGGGTCTCAGTACCACCACTTATTCTATTATTTCTTTTTTTTTTTTTTTAAAGATTTTATTTATTTATTTGACAGAGATCACAAGTAGACAGAGAGGCAGGCAGAGAGAGAGAGAGAGAGGGAAGCAGGCTCCCCGCTGAGCAGAGAGCCCGATGCGGGACTCAATCCCAGGACCCTGAGATCACGACCCGAGCCGAAGGCAGCGGCTCAACCCACTGAGCCACCCAGGCGCCCCTATTCTATTATTTCTAAAGGAAAATGTGTCATGAATTCCATATAATAAAGCAAAAATATGTATCTATATATTATATCTATATATATATTATATATCTATCTATACATCTAATTTATATCTATGTGAGAAAATTAGAAATTACCCATGCTTGAAAATATGGCATCTTCCATTACTAAACAATACATTAAAAATAAAGCAGAGTTGATGAATAGGGAGCTTCCTTATAACCACTGTAGACTTAGTGTAAAATAAATTAATTTTCATCCTTAAAATACACTATTTAACAAAGTATGTTGAAATAAGGATGTAGGTTTCCTATTCTCTGAGCAATGACAAAATTATGAAGGGTAATAAGTTAATAAAATATTTTAACTTCATGTTTCTATATTATATGATAAACAGTAGGAATATCTGCATAGAATTTAAAAGGCTTTGTAAATAAAATATACTTCCAAATAAGTCAGTTTCCATGCAAAATTATATCCAACTCTATTAATTAGGGTAATGGGAGCAAAGGACATCACAAATAAACCAAAATTATGGTTTAAAAATAATAAAAGGAAGAGATTTAAATTAAGTCAAAAAAGACCTCTGAGGGTGCCTGGGTGGCTCAGTGGGTTAAGCCGCTGCCTTCGGCTCAGGTCATGATCTCAGGGTCCTGGGATCGAGTCCCACATCGGGCTCTCTGCTCAGCAGGGAGCCTGCTTCCCTCTCTCTCTCTGCCTGCCTCTCTATCTACTTGTGATCTCTGTCTGTCAAATAAATAAATAAAATCTTTAAAAAAAAAAAAAGACCTCTGACACTCATGCATGCATTTATCATTCCTTAATCATTCTCTTGAAAGAATTACAATAATATTTGGATAATATTGTGGGAACACAAAACTTCACATTAAAATGTCTTTATAAGAAAGTGCCATAGGAGCACCTGGGTGGCTCAGTCAGTTAAGTAGCTGACTCTTGACTTCAGCTCAGGGTCTTGGGATCAGCCCCACGTGGGACTCTGCACTGAGTGTGGAGTCTGCTTCTTTCCCTTTCCCTCTGCCTCTGCCCCTTCCCCCAACTCATGTGTTCTCTTTCCCTAAAATAAATAAATATATCTTAAGGAAAAAGTACCATAGTTTACTTGATAATTTTAGTCTGTTTTCTTAAGATAAACTATTATTTTAGTCTGTTTCTTAGCTGAGCTCCCTTTTTCAAATATTAGTGTTAATAAGAACAAAAGGTCCTATGTATGATGATGTTAAGATGAACCAGGAAAAGGACAAAGAGAAAGAAAGAAATACTAACATATAAAAAATGCATACTGTAAAACAGTATAAATAATCACTTTTGGTATTTACGAAAACCCTGTACGGGAGTATATTATCCTAATTTCACAGATCAGAGAGATTAAGTAATTTGCTCAAAGTCATAAATACAGCAGGGGGCAGAGATGTGATATGAACTCAGTGAGGCTCCAGTAACCAACACTGATAGGCACCCCATGCATTTCTCATGACTATCTTAATGGATTTGATTATGCTGGTTTTAGAGATTACACTAAAATAGTAATGTGAAACTTCCAAGACAATTCAGAGGAGAGAAGCAGAGGCATGTGAGAGAAAAGAAGGATGGGGGCAAGGAGAGAGCAGAAGCGGACAAGGTGCTTCAAGACAGAACACCAAACCTGCTAAACTCACAAAAGTCTTGTTATTAATGGATTTCCTGTGATATTTTTTAATGAGGCTGAACTTTGCCCTGCATCAAAGTACAGAAGTTATAATCAACATACGCATAATCGGGAGATAAAAAAGCTCTCAGGAAACTCCAGAAATATTGGGAGAAGGCTCTAGATTCTCACATGTTATGGACACAAGGGGATTGGAGGAACAATAATCATATGAAGGTCTTGGAGCAACAAAGAATATTCAGCTAATTCTGTAACTGAGTCTGAGAGGCAGTCCAGCTGCATATTCTTTCCCTTTTTTTCCCCTCCAAATTATTCTAGCTATTTTAGTGTCATTTTTCTTTATGTATAATAAAATTAGTAAGACCACAGTTACTGATTTAATATTTTTCTATTTGGTCTTTAAATCATGTATATTTATATCATGTGAGTTATTTGAATTTGACTCCAAAAAGCATCTATCTACCACAGAATATCTTGAAGTATCATTTCTGCACAGAACCACCCTAACCTCATTGCTTCTGCAGTTAAGAAAAGGGAAATCTAGGGGTGCCTGGGTTGCTCAATGGGTTAAGCCTCTGTCTTCAGCTCAGGTCATGATCTCAAAGTCCTGGGGTCAAGCCCCACATTGGCCTCCCTGCTCAGTAGGGAGCCTGCTTCCCCCTCTCTCTCTGCTTGACTACTTGTGATATCTCTCTCTTTCTCTCTCTCTCTCTCTGCCAAATAAATAAAGAAGAAGATCTTTAAAAAGAAGAAGAAGAAGAAGAGGGAAATCTAGAAACAGCATGATAGCTCCAACCATAACAGGAACATTTCTAGACGCTAGACACCAAACAGGATTTGTATGGGCTAGAAACTCTGAGAGTCTTTCATACAGTTTTTCATACAGAGGGTTTTTCTGAAAGTATTTCATAAAGCATATTTACTCATACAATTTTTAAGGTCATAAAGATCTATTATGAACTTTATTCTGAATTAAAGTGAATTACTCTCTGAATTCAAAGTCATGAATTCAAAATTACTCTGAATTCATTAATGCTCTGAATTCAAATGTCATGTTGGTTAAGTCATAGAAGGGTCTGAGTCAGGAATACACAGGCTGCTTGCAGTGTGAGCAGAGCAGAGGCAAAGATAAAATTATATTTGATATTTACTGGCATCCTAAAGGTGGTCAACAAGTAGTGTTGATCCACAAAGGAGTAAGAGAAAAGAAGGAGCAGAGTAGACCAGAGTCTAGGTTTCTGGACTGGAGTCTGTGAGCAGTTAAAAAGGACAGAGTGAAGTACCGTAAACAAGCACCATGGAGAGCTCCAGGAAACATTAGTTACTCTTCTGCTGTCTTCCTGGTCAGCTCTATTGCACATGGACCTACTTCTTAGTTTAAGCATAAAGGCCTATTAAATACCTCTCTATACTGAAAGTCCATTAAGGCAGTAACTATATCATATTCATCATCTTAAGTACTAGTGAATGCCAGATTCATCAAGAATCTATTGACTTTTTCTAGGAGCATTTGTTAAGTATGTTCACACATTATTTCATGTAATCCTACTGCATACAAAGATGACTTTATAGCACCACAAAGAAATTGAGGGTTGCAGAAAGGGAGATGGATGGGGGCATGGGGTAACTGGGTATGGGTATTAAGGAGGGCCCGTGATGTGATGAGCACTGGGTATTATACACAACCAATGAATCATTAAACATTACATCAAAAACTGTATATTTGCTAAGTGAATTTAAAGTTTAAAAAAAAGAGAGAGAGAGAGAAAATAAACTGATGTTCAAATAAATGATTACTTGCCTAGGTTTAGATAGCAAGTTCAATGGCAACCATTCCAAGTTCAGTGTTCTTTCCGTAGGACCTAAGTCTATGCACAGCATTTTAGGATAATAATCTCTGGGCTGATCTGGACACTATGGGTAGCAGACAATAATACCCTCCACCTATTCATTTACCATTGTTACATTTCTAAATATGCTTTCACTTAGGACAGGTTAGTGGAGTATTAGTAAACTGCTTTCTGAGGCGGGGGTGGGGGGGAGAAGCCTTAATTTTTGGCATTTGCTGGTGTAAATAATACCACCAAGGCTGATTTCAAGTTTCCCACATGGCATTACTGAATACAGAGGTAGGAAGAAAAAGTGTATCATTTCCTCTATGGGCCATTACGAGCTAGATCCAATATATCGCTAGGCCATGATAATAGGGAGTAAAGTATGTCTACCATTCACAGAGATGTCTGTGTCATCCCAGAAGGGACACAACTCCCTTTTTCTAAAAATTCAATGCACATCCTCCAGTCTTTTCCCTCATTATAATAACTGAAGAGGCTGAATGTTCTAAATTATTGTGGAGTCTCCGTCAGCTTGGGTTCCCAAATGACTGTGTAAAGGGGTCTTGTCAACACCCAAAGGGCATGTAACATTAGTAAGGAATTAACTGTCTTGTATTAAGCCAGTGAGAATTCCTCCTACTACTAAATGTGAAACCTATCCTATTATAAGTTGAATTAAAATCTGGTTGATAGAGCTGGCTTTGCTTTCTTTTTCTTAAAGAGTTTCAATGTTTTATTTAAAAAAATAAAAAAAGCCCAAAGTAGGGATGAAAGTCACATATAATTTGCATTAATGAAAGGATAAAGATAATTTTCAATTTACACATATTTAAGAGTATAAGAAAAACTAATTATACCATTAATGTGTTAGTAAGTAGGTATTATTTTCCCCATTTTTCTCAGACTCATGAAATAAGGTAATTTCATTAAGGTCAAAAAGATATTAAGTAGTGGATCTTAAATTTAAAAAGATGCCCTATGATCCTGCAGTTGCACTACTGGGTATTTACCCCAAAGATACTGATGTAGTGTAAAGAAGGGCCATCTGTACCCCAGTGTTCATAGCAGCAATGGCCACAGTCACCAAACTGTGGAAAGAACCAAGATGCCCTTCAATGGACGAATGGATAAAGAAGATATGGTCCATATATACAATGGAGTATTATGCCTCCATCAGAAAGGATGAATACCCAACTTTTGTATCAACATGGATGGGACTGGAAGAGATTATGCTGAGTGAAATAAGTCAAGCAGAGAGAGTCAATTATCATATGGTTTCATTTACTTGTGGAGCATAAGGAATAACATGGAGGACATTGGGAGATGGAGAGGAGAAGTGAGTTGGGGGAAATTGGAGGGGTAGACAAACCATGAGAGACTGTGGACTCTGAGAAACAAACTGAAGGTTTTGGAGGGGAGAGGGGTGGGGGGTTGGGTGAGCCTGGTGGTGGGTATTATGGAGGGCACGTATTGCATGGAGCACTGGGTGTGGTGCATTAACAATGAATTCTGGAACACTGAAAAGAAATAAAATAAAATAATAAAAAAAGATGCCCAACTCTTTTCAAAGTATTTGTTCCTGAATGGCTTACTGTTCTTCAGAAATTAAAGAAATATGGTGGTTTCAAATATTTACTGAGAACCTACTATGGACTAAGTATCATGCCAGGCACAAAACATAATAATGCTAGCTAGATTTAAATACTATCATTTTATTAAGCATTGTATTTTTAAAGAAATGTGATACAGGGAGATAAATGTACCCAAAGCACAGAATAAATTCTATTTCAATATATACATATAGATAAATATATGCATTTATATATAACACAAGTGTATAGATTTCTTTTTTAAAGGAAACATTCCATTTGGTTGATAACCTGATATCAGCACACTAAAATAACTGGGAAATTTTCCAGGAAAAATCCACTATAAAGCATTCCATTGACCCAAAACATCTGAATTAAGGATGTACCTAATCCCTTTAAATAACACACCTGGTATAGTCTTCATGCTTATTTAAGAGTCACCAGGTGAGAATAATTGGAGGCGAGCACAATACTCTTTTTGTGTGGTCCATTGTAGACTTGAATTTTTTTAAATTATGATTCCTAAACAAGTTTATGCCACTTGAGTATGATTTCTAAAATATTCTTATCTTTAGAAAATCCATTAGTAGTCTCTGGCAACCAGCATAGCCATCCGAAACCAGAATATTTTCTATTAGTCTCAGAATCCCAATATGATCATGTGGTTGCATACACATCTTTCTCTACGTGGAAGGTTATCTAAGGCCAATTTATCCAAATTTACTTAACAGAGATGTGACCCAGGGGATGTGTTAGATTCCATGATCACTCTAATAATCCTAGACTAACAGAAGCAGTTTGTGCCATGTAAAAACCCAAAGGTTGCTGACAATTATTTGATGTCTTTGTAGGAAGTTTCCCTGAAGGAACAGACGACAAAATTTGGCCTGAGAGTTTCTGTGGTTATATTCAAATATTCTATATATAGATACAGCTCCCTGAATGGAAAATCTGTATTGCTCAGAAATAAGATCCAGGATTTGGAGATTCCCTACAATGGAAATTTAGGGACATAAGATGACTTTCCCTTTTGTTTTTAATAAAACTTTACATTCTTTTAACTTCCCTCTTTTTAACAGGTTTTCACCAGCATCAGAGGTGTCTGCATCAGACACCCGAGTCATTTATACGACCTATATGGATGAGTTGACTCATTGTCTCTGTTTGGTAAGAGTGCTCTAATAAGTCACAGAAACGTAACCACCAAGGTTTTAAAAGAAAACTACAGAAGAAAAGAAACTACCACTGTCATAGCATTTTATTTATTTATTTATTTTTAGTTTTTTAATTATATTAAATCATGGACAAATTAAGGTGTCCCGTACCAGCACATCAACTAGAGGCTAAAATCAACTCCTCAGCCTACTTCCTTGGATATCATCAGAATAAATGCGTTAGTTTTTATTCATGAATATTTATACAGTTCCTTCCCAAGCATTGTGGCATATGCCAGTGATAAAATGTGGTCTAGAGTAAAACAGAGAAAATCTGTACAGAAATAAAATCATGGGGTGCTTGGATGACTCAGTCAGTTAAGTGTCTCGTGATTTCCACTCAAGTCATGATCTCATGAGTCATGGAGCTGAGCACCTCCCTGGGCTCCTTGCTCAGTACACAGTCTGCTTGAGATTCTCTCCTTCTGCCCCTCCCCCTGCTGGTGCTCTCTCTTGTTCTCTGTCTCTAGTCTCTCGAATAAATAAATCAATAAATCTTTAAAAAAATATTTAAGGGGGAAAATCATCAAAGAAGGAGGTGCAGAAAAATTGCAATAGAAAGCCAGAGGGAAAAGCAGAGCCTTTCAGATGGAAAAACTCAGAAAAGGCTTGATAAAAGTGTTGTCATTTGCCGTGGAAGTTGTAAGTCAGACGAAAAGCAAGGGCATTCTAGGAAAAGGAGCAACTTAAGAGAAATCATGGGGCAAGAGAATGTGGTAGGAGATGGGGTGAGGGACAGTATAAAGCTGTATTTGACTAGAGCATAAAGGCAAGTGATGGACAGGAGCTAGCAGGATTGGTTGAAGCTCATTGGTTGCCTTTGAATACCATACTAAGGTCAAATAATAGACTGATTGTTCTCCGTACTTGGGATTGAAAACTGCTTTGTGAAATAGTCAAAAAGCCATTATTAATTCTACTAATAGAGCAGACATTTTCCAGATAGCAGAGTGCATGGGAGATAACACCAGGGATATACTATCTAATCTCAGACCTTTCTCTTCTGGAGAAAGTGCACATGTAAAACATTATCACTCATTAGCCATCTGAAAGGGAGAGCCAAAGTCAGCAGTGGTATTTGTATCAGTAGGTTCAGCTCAATTTCCTTTGCATCAACCTGACATGTTATTTTGGCATTTCGCTTAGGAGCAAAAGAAGCTTATTATCTTTAAAATGCATTGTAATGTGTGTCCTTTGTTCAGCTGCCACTAATTGTGCTCTAGAAATGGGGTAACGGCAAAACCAGAGGCTTTTGGGGTGAGAACTAGATATGAATTTAAGATAATATGATAATAGATACTGTGTCCTTTTATTGTTTTCTTAATTATAGGAGACTGAACTTAGAGACTTGTCTAAACAGAGTCCCCATCACCTCATCCCCTTAGCATCTCCCTCCTCACTCACAGAGTAATCCTCAGTGCTTCTCTGTTCTTAATTATCAATTAAAAGGTGCTTAGTGCCCATTAAATACTGGGGAACAAGGCCAAGGGCAGAAACACCATAAATGTTTATTGAATGGATGACTGAATGGGTAGGTGTGCTAGGCACGAGCTAAAACCACAGCTATGCAATATTCCTATTCTTCTAGGCAAGAGTTTTACTAGAGGAAATACCACTGGTAGCAATCCAAATCACCTGTAGATGTGGTTCAAATACTTCGCAATAAATTGCCAATAATGCAAAAGAAATGTCGTCACTTGTACATATTTCACAATCAATAACCAATGTCTTAATCAGAAAGTAAGAACAAGTTGCCTCGGTGAACCTGCTAGCTCAAGACACTGCAGGCTTAGGTCATGCTTAAAGTATTTGAGGAAAAAAGAGACTCAGAACCTCCTATACTCCTTCCAACTGTGGTCACAAAAAGTCAGACTCAACACTAGTCATACTGTGGGCAAGTTGGTTGAAATAACCATAACATCAAATTTGGCCATTTTTATTTAAAACAGAGCAGTAAAGTCTTCATCATTGTCAATCTACTGCACCCAGTAAATACTGAGTAACTAGTATGGGCAGGGAACTGGGTGAGTAAAACAGGCAGATGGACCGTTATATTTCACTTTTACTATATTTTCACTTACACTCTTACCCCATAATATCCATCTTCCAAAAAATCCATATTACAGTTTCTACTTTTCCTACAAGGCTGAAAGTTCTGAGAATAAAGAACCATATTCTAGGGCTTGAATGGAGTTATGGTGGAAACTTTCATTAAGTTGGGACAGTTAATACAGGCATTGTTTTAAAAAGGAAAAAGCAAGCAAAACTGGCATTCAGTGTGGTGCATAAACAATGCATTCTGGAACACTGAAAAGAAATTAAAAAAATAAAAATTAAAACAAACAAACAAAACCTGGCATTCAAAAATGGTGCCTCAACTTGCTATGGTGTAAAGTGCACTTTCACAACAGCTCTACCCCTTCAACCAGGAGTCCATGAATACATTTTTTTTTTTTTTTAATGTAGGGAAGCTGAGACAGCAAGAGTAAATGATGCAAGGGGTATCTTCATTCGAGTTATCCCAGAAGGATTCTAGAGCACATTGTTTATTTTGGAGGTACAAAGGATGCTAATAGGAAGAGGAGAAATGATACAGGAAAAGAAATGCATCCTCAAAAGTGTGCTTTTAACCCTGCTCCCTTGTGGACAACAGGAGCTTATTCCTGCAGAGACTGAAAGCTGTTCCTGAGGGGTCTCATTCTCTGGCTGAACAGCCTTCTTCTGTTCTGGGGGAAAAAAAAAAAAAAAAAACCTCCTGGGCACAGTAATGGAGATACGGGAGTTGGAAGTAGGCCAGAGCACACTGAAAACCCTGGGAAATATGGACAAGTCACTCAAAATATCCACTCCAGTAGGTCCCATGTACCATTTGCAGCAGAACTGGATTTCAGCATGTCGTTTCCTGAATTCTGGGTGTATGTACTCTCCTCCATATCACCCTAACACAAGGCTTACAGTGAACATACACTACCGAGTGTATTTTAGGATCCAAACACCAGTTGGTGTTAAAATAAACTAGGAATGCAGATCCATCAAATAACCATAGCCAACAGAACTTGAGTACTTCCTTTGTAATGGGAACTATGCTACTAAGTATTTCATTTGTAGCATCTTAATTTTATTTTCAGCACAATTCTACCAAGTAAAGAACTATCACTGCCATCTCTACATTTTGAGGAGGAACGCAAGGCACAGAGAACTTAACAGTCTCAAGGAAATGTGGCTTTTAAGAGGCAGGGCTGAGAATCCAACCCAGGTAGCCCCGTACTAGAGTCGATACCCCTAACCATTATTCTCTATAGGCTCTATCTCTTTCTGTTCTGGAGGTAGGAGTGTATAACAAAATCAATTTCCAGATTCGATTATCGGAAAACTATCTGAGAAATTTAAATTCACTCTGTGGTGACATCAATGCATTTCATGGCCACTAAAATTTAATATTACCAAATTCACGGGATCAAAACACCTTTACAAATGCACTATATATACTGCTCTTTGGTAAAAGCATTCTCCATGATTGCAAGGGAAGATATATGTAAACTTGTATACACTTTATAAAACATGCCGACAACAAAGTAAAATACACAGACTTTGTAAGATAATCGTACCTTCACTGTCCACATTCCAGCCTCTGGCTCTTTAACATTCACCACCTTGGCAGAGTTATGGATATTTAATAGCTCGTTCAAGCCAAATCCCTTTTTTATCAGCTTCCCTAAAAGACATAAAGGTAACAAGTACAATCTTTATTTCAGCTATGTGTGTTAGCTGTATACATTTCTAATATAAGTTACCTGATGGACATTTGTGCCTTTAGCTCAAAACATTATTTATATCTAAAATAGGGTATCAGATTCCCATTTGCCATGTGGATTTGGTCTAAAAATAAGAATAACAATTGACAGACTAATCATTTTGCCAAAGCCAAACTAGATAACAATTATTATGGCTACTGAGAAGTTAGGTGCTGTCACTAGAGACATTCCAATTTAATAGATGGCAAGAAGAGTAAACCAGAATAAATGTCTTTTTGGAGATCGCTCAAGGTATTACTAACATGAGAGCCTTGGGCCTTTTTGCGCACAAAGCACAGAATGTTAAGCTGTTTTCCAGCGAGCACAGGAGAAGGCTTTTATTGTCATATTTAAAGGAGGCAGTGGAAGGAAGTAGCATGATACCATCTCCTACTGACCTGAGATCTATCTCAAGTATCTACTACTTGGAACCTAGAGAAGAAGAAAAGCAAATTTGGAAGTAAGCCATAGTTTAGTTATTGACTTCACTCTTGGCTCTCCTATGGACTACTTCTACAGTTAAACAACTAATCAATTATAAGAATCCCATGTTTGCATCAAAAGTTTTATAGTCACATAACTTTTAAAATATCGATGTCAATGTCAATGACTTTTTTAAGTAGTACAACCACCATGTAATAGATATGGGCATTTTTAATTATCCAGATTGTGAAAACCACAACTCTTTCCTGGGTAGCATGGATATCAGAAGGGAGTGCTACCTCTATGGACAAATTCATTTATTTGGCTAAACCTGGAGGAGTCTTGAAAGATAGGTTTTGCTTGTTTTGCACATTTCAATTTGATTGGTAGTATGAATGCCTTAAAGACAATTTCCTGGGCTGTATTCTTTTAGGGATTAGCTATTCTCTAAGACTCAGACTGAATAAATAAGAAAGCTAGTTACCCTCTTAATATGTATAAATCCTCACAGATAGGTTAAAAAAAGTAACACACTAAAACCACAATGGAAATAATAATATTTTGCAAACATCAACAGGTAAGAAAAATATTTCTAAATGCAACCAGTAGGGAAATGAGGTTTTTATCTTTACTAGATGACTTTTCAATGTAAGTCTGATTATAATATTAACTAGTAATGAAATCAGGCCAGTTCTTAGGGTTGTAACATGTAATTGGGAAAACAGTAAATTTTTTTTAACAGTAAATTTTTAAAAAAGATTTTATTTATTTATTTGACAGAGAAAAAGAGAGAGACCAAGCATGAGGAGTGGCAGGCAGAGGGAAAGGGAGAAGCAGGCTCCCCATTGAGCAAGGAGCCCAATGCGGGGCTCTATCCCAGGACCTAGAGATCATGATCTGAGCCAAAGGCAGATGCTTCACCATCTGAGCCACCCAACAACCCCAAAATATTATTTTAATAAGAGCATGAATGTGGTCTTTAATTGTCTTCTGTAAAATTAAACCTTACAAAGAATATGATATGGTAAAAAACTACGCAGTTTTGGTACCTGGATGGCTTAGTGGGTTAAGCAGCTGCCTTCAGCTCAGGTCATGACCCCAGGGTCCTGGGATGGAGCCCCATGTCGGGGTCCCACATCACCCCACCCTACCTTCTTCAGCCCTCCCCCTGCTTGTGCTCTCTATCTTGCTCAAATGCTGTCAAATAAATAAATAAAATCTTTAAAAAAAGGAAAATGAACTAGGCAGTTGTTTTAAAAGGAGACTTTTCATGTCATTCATTAAAAATACATAAAATACTGAATTTTACAGAACATGTTACCGTGAAATATTTCCTCATACATAAATTAGGAAAATATAACTTCAGGCTCAAATTTAATTTTTTTTCCTTTTGAGCAGTTCAGCTACAATTAAGTGACTCAATATCTATTTAAATTATTAGGAGTTTCAGGTTTTTTAAAATCTCATGGTAATTCAATTAATAATCATGACTAAAACAGTTTCATCTTTTTAAACATCTTTCCTAGTCACTTTTGCATTTGCTGAATTATTCATAAAGTTAGCATTAACCTGACATAAATAAGTGCACAAAAAAACTTTTACCTTTTATGGTTTTTGTATTTTATCATATGATGTTTGATATATCTCACCTAAGGGATTGCGAATTTCAATCCCTGGAGAAGGGCCACTCAGAGACACAGTAACCTCTTTTAGGCTGGGATCAAAAGGAATTTTCCAAGTGTTTACAGCTTGTTCCAAATGATCTGTTGATAAGAGGTGAACTTTAGAGGACTGTACTGCCTCCTCTACCCATTTTAACACCTAGAAGAGAAAAGAAGAAGTGTGAGAGGTCGGGAACATTTATAGTCTTACACAGTCTCGACTTCTAGATGCGGTATTTTGCTTTGGTGAGTCACATGATTCAGGCACTTCCTGTCCTGGTTTCTTTTCATCACAGTGAATAGCAACCTTTCCCTACCTCCAGTTCTTGTAGCAGATTCAGAATAAAATGCTACTTTAACCCATGCTCAGATGTCAGGTTTTCTACATGCAATAATATATTCAAAATGAGATGATGGTGTCCAAAAGACAGTTACATAAAATATGCAGAGATATTACAGACATTTCATATTTTTCAAAAGAAATGAAAAGAACCTTTAAAAAGAACATGATATTGCCAATATTGCGAGATCCCTTTTCCCACCATTCTCTCTTTCTGGATTTCTTTCAACACCTAATTTTTAAAAGATAAAAATTTAAAAAATAAAACTATCTAATCCAATTTCAATATATTGGGTCTATGAATTATTGGGACATAGTATACATTAATTATATATAGAATATTATACTATATATAGTATATTAAATATTGAAAAATAATAGCAAGACCAGCAAAATATTCATTTTTTATAATAAAATAAATAAGTACCAAAACAATAGGAAAAATGACCCCTGCATTTTTTAAATCATAGAAAAATATTTCAAATTAGAACCAATTCAAGTAGTGTATTTTGAAAAGTAGTCTTAGGGAAAATATTAAGAAATTGGATTATAAAAATGTGTTAATGCCTCACTGTGAACAAGAAAGACTTCTGGTTCTCAGAAGTGTTCTGCAACAGCAAATGCAATTTCTCATTAAACAAATAGTGCATGTCTGGATAGGTATTGCTTAATCAAACTTACTACAATTAATTCTAAATCATGGTAATCTTTAACCCACCTCTGATCTTTCTCTGGTTCATATGTCTTTCAAGATTATATCCTGTTGTGAATAATTTTCCTTGTAATTATTCATAAAACACTAACCAGAGCTGAATATTAAGCTATAGCCTAACTATTCAAAATTAAAACATTTTAAAATTACAATAACAGTACTCACTAAACAATTAAGGAAACAACAAATACTGTGCAAAAACTTCACTCTCCATAAAAACTATACCTTGATATTTGTCCTCTAGAAGGAGGAAATTGGCTAACACATATTATCATATAAATAGCAACAGTAAGGCAATTATATTCATTCATAAAACAAAATTTTATGGTTCAAGGTACTTTTCCAGGTACTGAGCAAGTATTTTAATCAATATTTAGTAAACTCACTTCTTCTCTGGGCTAGTGTTCACTATGATTTTTGCATGTTTTATATATTATTTTATTTAAAAAAAAAATCTTCCTGTCTTTTCTTTAGGGTTAAGAACCACCCACATCTCTTTGATCTTGGTATACCTAATACCAAGTGGTATGCTCTACACGTGATGAAAATGGGATATGCACTAATGTGCATGAAGTTGGTCATAATGATGATAATAATGATGTCTTCTCAGAGAAAAGAATATTATGGGAACAGGGATCCCTTGTTGAAATGACATATATAAAGTGCCTATTATATAGTTGCCAGATAGAAGATATTCAGGTTTCCTTCCCACTATATCTCAATTCCCTTCTCTTCCCCTAAATGAATATTTCAACAATGGCTTCAAAAGCCAAGTGAAAAAAATCATGCATAAACGTCAAATAAACACTGAAAAGAAATAAAATAAAATGGAAAAAATAATTCTGTAAATGAAAAAAGAAAGGCAAAGTCCTTCCAGGTAGAAGAGAGGACCTGAAAAAACACACAAAAACAGAAGTTTTCCATATATGTTGGGAACATGACTGAAGCCAAGTGACTACTTCAGTGTTCAGAAGAAGCAGCAGAACATGAAGTTGCAAGCTTGTATCAAGGGCAGACTATGTATTGTCAGAAAGTCAGAATATGATCTTTGGATTTTATCCTAAACACCCCAGTGAAAAATTATTGAAGGGGTCAAAGCAGAGGACTAATACACTGAAGTGGTATTTTCCAAAAAAAACAAAACACCTTATAGTGGTGTCATAGACAAATTGAATAGAAAAACCAAATTCATTACAATTAATTACCTCTAAAATGAACTGATATACTTCCTCAAATTTTAACTTTATAAGGCACTAGGAATTTTACATATGAAGTGAAGCATATATCAACATAATTGTCTAAAGAAACAGATGCTATATTTGAAAAATGGGTTCTCAGTGTTCTTGCTTGAGGAGAAATGTATGGATCATCTGTTCATCAAATCTGTCCATATGGCTGCAGAGATTAGACTTGTTGTAATATTTGACCACAAATAAAACATATTTTAATAATTAGAGTGTTGACATTTTTATTTCTTATACATAGAACATGGCTGCCTAACTCAAGGAAATGGGAAAGATTGGCTTATTGTCTCAGAAAGCAATTGATAAATTTGACTGATAATAAAGTTTGAGGTAATGTCTGGCATAGAGACAAAAGAGGCAAGAGAACAAGAAAAAATTGAATAAATGAATAGAACATTTGTTTTAAGGGCAAGACACATAACGTGGCTATAAATAATTCTCAACTGAATAGGAAAAGAAGAATTAGAAAACAAGAATTGCATAGTACCTCAAGTTTAACAACGAAATGCAACAGAAATGGAAGAAATTTTTTACACATCCTTCTTTTCTTTTTTTTTTTTTTTTCATCCTCTTTAAATGCATAGTATTATCTCTGAGTGGCTCCTCAAATATATCTTTCCTTCAAACTCCATGCAGGGAGGTTATAATCTATCACTGGATATCTATCCATTGTCTATTAGGTATGCACAGAAATCACTAAGTTTTAGGCATTCTTATAAAAATGGAAGACTTTCTAATTTAGTTGCATTTCCTAGGGTAAATGTGTTCAAATGGAATGGAATATAACCACTTTTGGGTTTACTCAATCCCATTTCCAATTCATCAACATTTACGAGGCTTTCACAAAGGGATTACTATGTATCATAACATTACTTGTGAAAGATACAGTACAGACTTCTGAAAAATCACTTTTTTATCCTCTTATAAGAAAAATCAAATTGAAAACAGATGAAATCCATTTTGTTAGAAAATATAGACTTTACCAGCATATGAATACAAGTAGATCACTGCAAGCTACATTATCACCATTAGTGGGGTTTCTGGCCTCTTACATTGTCACATATAAGAAAAAAAAATCTTTAATTGTCTAACCATGAGAAATGTCCTCCTGAGATTGGAAATGATTTTGTTTTAATGACAAATTGAACATAATAATGTGAGAATCTTTGGGTTGGTGCATTTTTACCAACATAAAAACAGTTTCAAACCACTATGGAACCATTAATTATACATTAAAAATTTTAATGCAAAAATGTTTCTCTAATGATTTGTCCAGTTTATATCTCAAAGGGACTTTGAAACCATCTAATACAGCTCCTGTACTTTATAGATGAGGAAACTGATATTCAAAAGAGTTCTTACTCCTTTTAAACACCTAACCAGACAGATTCTAGCTCAATAATTATATTTTATATAAGTCCCTATATTCCTGAAGATACTCTCTTAGTATAAACATTTTGCATCCTATGTAATGATCAGTATTTAAAAGTAAGTTCATGTCTATTCCACTCTGGAATGAGATGCAAGTATTGTTTCAAAGCACAAAACCAAGATATATTGATGAGAACTTTTAAGATTCACTGTTTTAGCAACTCTCAAATATACACTACAGTACTATTAATGATTACATCCCCAAGACTTACTTTATTTATAACTAAAAGTTTGTCCCTTTTGACCCCCTTCATTCATGTGTCTCAACCCTCTACCACCCTCCATATTTGGCAACCAACAGTCTGTTCTCTGTAGCTATGAGTTAAGTTTTTGTTTTGTTTTTGGTTTTGTTTTAGATTTCTCCTATAAGTGAGATCATGCAGTATTTGTCTTCTGCCTGACTTATTTCACTTAGCATAATGAAATATGGTCCTCAAGGTCTATCCATGTTGTCACAAATGGCAATATTTCCTTCTTTTTATGGCTGAAAGATATTCCCAAGTACATATATACCACATCTTCTTTATTCATTCATCTGTCTATAGAAACTCAGATTGCTTTCATGTATTGGCTATTGAAAATAATATTGCAATGAACAAGGAGGTGCATATATCTTTTCAAGTTATTGTTTTCATTTTCTTTGGATAAAAACTCAGAAGTGGAACCAATAGATCATATGATAGTTCTACTTTTCATTGTTTGAGGAACCTCCACATTAGTTTCCATAAGGGCTGCACTCCCCCTAAGAGTGCACAATGGTTCCCTTTTCTCCATATCTTATTTCTAGTCTTTTTGGTAAGATCCGTTCTAACAGGTGTGAGGTAGAATCTCATAGTGGTTTTGATTTGCACTTCCCTAATGATGAGTGATACTGAACATCTTTCTATATACCTGTTGACCAGTATGACATACCAGGATGTCTTCTTTGGGAAAATGTCTATTCAGATCCTGTGCCCATTTTATTTATTTGTAATTTAATCAAAGTCTTATAGTTTTTAGTATATACTTCTTTTACCTCCTTGGTTAAATTTATTCCTAGGTATTTTATTCTTTTTGATTCAAGTTGGAAGGATTTTTTAATGTAATGAATTATATCCAAATGAATTTCCCCAGAATATCTTTTCTCCATTCACTGGAAAAACGGAAATACGGTAAGGTGTTAGACACAATTTGTAATTAAATTACACATATATTTGTATTTTGTTATTGTTGTTTATTGTTTTTCTTCCCTACTAAACTCTAAGTCCCATGAGAGAGAGCACAGAGCATGGCAGACATGGTCACTACTATATCTTCTGAAGCCAATACCATACATGGGATATAGTAAATCCCTAATAAGCATTTGTGAGAGAGAGGAGAAATGGGAAAGAGGGAGGTAGAAAGTGAAGGAGAAATTAACTGTAAGTCAGATCTTTACCTTTAGACTTGAGAGTGTGTGAAAAGGTAGCATTTGGCTCTGTATTCATTTATGACAAACCCTCACTCCGCACTGAATTTTCAACACAGAAGCTGAATAGGGTACAAACTTGCATGTGTGGTCTTAAATGTGAGCACCAAGCTCTATTAAGTTTTTCTTTATTTGAATAGTTAGCTTGGGCTTTAAAAATCCAATGGAGTAACCTCTAAAATTAAGTCATTTTTTTCCTCTCTTAATGCCAACATGTATACTTCTCTGTAGCACTGAATGCAGATTTTCAAGTTCAGAAATGGTAGAAAGTTAGTCAGAAAATGAATTCAACAAAGCAAGAGCAACGTAAAAGGCTGAGTTAGGTGTAAATGTACCCATCTAATAATCAGAACCCATTCCAAAGAAGATTGGTGTAACATACTATTAATAATAGCAAGCACTTTTACAGTGTTTATTACATGCCAGGTCCAACAAATTTGTAACAACTCTTCAACACAGTTATGGTTATCTCCATTCTATAGATGGAAAAAAAAATGGAGGCATAGATCCCAAAGTCTGTAAGTCATACAATGAGAAAGAAGCAGGGCTGGCCTTTTGATCCCAGTAATCTTGTACATTTCTGAAGTATAATAAAGAAAAAAATGGCAGTTTTCAAGAATAAATCAGAAATATAAGTAGTGAAAGAAAACAATCAATGCAGGTATTTTTAATGAGAAGTGGCAAGCAAAACAGTAATCTGATTAGCTCTATGTTTTTATCACCATTGGGCAACAAATTATCAAGAATTAAATTATATATAAATATTAAAGTCTTTAAATCTACATTGTATTTGATGTTGTGAGTCATTGAGAAAGACTTGCTACATTTTTGTGGTAGACCCTATGTAATAGCAGAGGCAGGCTTCATCTATGATGAAGCTATCATCATATGTATATATGATATATATATATATGATACATATTATATGATATATACTATATGATATATACATATATGTAATAGCAGAGGCAGGCAGAGATCATCTCTCTCTTAGCCAGAGCAGAGCTGATCCTTGGGATAACCAGGACAGCCTCTCCCACACTCCCCTTGCCCCGCCCCAAGGTCCAAGTTCATTTCTACTGTGCAACATAGCATGGAGCCTATAATTCGGAATATTCTTAGAGTCACCAAGTACTTGTTGAGCATCTACTGAACATAAAGGATAGTACAGCATATTATAAAGAATACCAAAGAAATAGAAACACATTTCCTACCTTATAAGACATGACAACCTAGTTGGATAAATGGGACAGACATTAAAAACAAATTAACTAGCTTACTTTCTAGTAATAAGTAAGCAAGATGAAAATACAAACACTCAGTGTATAGTCCCAAACTGTGATGCACTTTTCTACTCAAAAGGTTTTAATGATTCCCAGTTACATCTGGGACAAAGTCCAAGCCAAGAGTATACTAAAAGCTGACAATGTCAGCAGTCACCCTAAATGGAGGCAATAAAGAGGTACTGTCTGTAGGAAAATAATAATAAAACTTACTAAAAGTTGGTCTTTTTTTTAATATCTCCATGTCATAGTAAACAATGTCAGTCAAAAATTCTTCTTTGGAAAAAAAATATTGGTTGGTATGAAATCTAAACAATTGTTCCTATTATTGTTGAATATTAATAATACACATAAGCTTCAAAATAGCACATTTTATTAATTTCCCTTTAAGAAATGTGTTCTGCAGAGACATTAATTCAGAGAACTCCCAATTATACAACAGGTATGTGGTCATGTAAACTATGCTACTCACTTTTATTTCAAGAGTAAGTACATAGTACTATGAGCCTACCTATTCTTGTGTTTGGACAGCAGATTTGATCTAAGCCTTGATAGCTCAGGAGTTACATGATAGGACATGTGTTAAAAAGATCTCTCCAGCCTCTGTGTTGAAATTAGAGTCTAGGGAATTCAAGGAGGGAAGCAAGGAGATCAGATACGAACACTGCAATAATCTGGGTGAGAGATGACCCAGAGTGACCCAGATCAAGGTTGTGGCAGTGGGACAATGAGATGTGACCAGGTCTGGATGCTTACTGAAGTCAGGCTTGACAAAGTTTCCTGAAGACTGGACATGGGGATTGAGGCTGATACCTCTCTGTTGCCCTTACCCAAGACTGAGAAGACTGCAGAGAGAGTTGATTTAATAGGGTGATGGAATGAGATGGATGTGGAGGCTCTCAGCTTGGGCATGCTAAATTTAAGACCTCTAATTTTTAGACATCCAAGTGGAAGTACAAAGGAGGTGGTTGGTTATGTGGAACTGGAGTTCAGTTGAGAGATCCAGATTATCATGGAATTTAAAAAGTCATGACATTTCCCTTGCAGCTCCTTCCCACCAAGAACTTACACACAGAAGGAAATACATCATCCTGTGATAAGTAGCATAGATATCCATACATAATGGCTTGGAATAGAGCCTTGGAACAAATTTCCCCTTGTTCTGATTCCAGGAAACCTTCAGATGATATCTGTCTCCCTTGTATATGTGCCTGCAGGGAATGAATGCACTAGCCGTGTCAACACAAGTGTTCTAGACTTATGGCAATTAGATTTCTCATCATAGATGAATGAGTTGGCCTTCTGATTTTATACAAACACAGTTTGCAAATTTTAGCAAATCACTTTGAGATGTCACCTTTTGAGATCTGAAAAGGTCTTTTGCTAATAATACCCATTTGTATTATTTTTTCTAATACTTAATTTGGAAAATCGTGCAATGAGCTTTTCTAATAGTAAGGACTCATAAACGAGTGTGATTGGTGATTTATAGGACAGGTTTATATAATGCTTGTGCTAGAGGTATGAAAAATAAGGAATAATTTGTATTATAAGGTTGTCAGATTTTTTTTTTTTTAAAGACTTTCTGGTGGAATGAGAATTTTGCCCAAGTCATACAGAGAATACGGGTTGGGGGAAGGGTTCAAAATGGGAAGAGCACTAGGAAGTTTGAGTTCAGTGGGGACACTACAGAGGACTGATGACAAAAGCGACCCTCAACTTTCAACTCTATGAACACCTAAAATGTGTATGAAACTACCAAACCTTCAACATGATGGAAGTTCTCTAATGTGCAACAGCTGAAAAAATAAGAGCACATTTCAGACATTTTTGAAAAGTGAAGTCATTCCTGCTGGTTATTTGAAAGTGTCAAAGTATATTTCATTAATTTATCTTCATAAAATTCTTACGTGTCACAACTTCAATGTGTTACAAATGACGGAGGAAACTTAGTTAGCCAGAAAATACACTTTAAAATAGTAAAAATATAAAAGATAAACTTTTATACCTTACACTCACAGGCCTTATTCATCTTCTAGCTGAAGGTGTGTATCTGTTTACCAACCTCTCCCTATTTCCCACACTCTTCAGCCCTGGAAACCACTCTTCCACTCTCTGCTTTTATAAGTGTGACTTCTATTTTTTTAAGATTCTACATAGGAGTCATAGCATGCTGATAACACTGTATTATATAATTGAAATTTACTAAAAGAGTAGAACTTAAATGTTCTAACCAAATAGTAATATATGTTAATAATAATAATTTTTTAAAAGATAAATTTGTGAGTTGATGGATGTTGGTCTTTTCACAAGGTCTATGTACATCATGTCATCACAATTTACACTTCATATATCCTACAGTTTTCTCAATTATACCTTAGAAAACTAAAAAAAAAAAGATTGATTTTTTTTCATTCATGTCTCCCATTGATTCCTTTTGTGTTTGCCTGAGTCTTTCGGTTTATTTGTTTGTTTCTTTTTTTTTTCTCTACTAAATACCTATCTATTGGAGAATGGAAAAGTCTCACTGAATTCAATTCTCTCATTAAAACTCTTCCTCGAGGGCGCCTGGGTGGCTCAATGGGTTAAGCCTCTGCCTTCGGCTCAGGTCATGATCTCAGGGTCCTGGGATCGAGCTCCACATTGGGCTCTCTGCTCAGCAGGGAGCCTGCTTCCCCCCACCCGCCTGCCTCTGCCTACTTGTGATCTCTCTCTCTCTCTGTCAAATAAATAAATAAAATCTTAAAAAACAAAACAAACAAACAAAAAAAAAACCCTCTTCCTCGAGGGACGCCTGGGTGGTTCAGTGGGTTAAGCTGCTGCCTTCGGCTCAGGTCATGATCTCCGCGGCCTGGGATCGAGTCCCTAATTGGGCTCCTTGCTCGGCAGGGAGCCTGCTTCTCTCTCTGCCTCTGCCTGCCAGTCTGCTGGCTTGCGCACTCTCGCTCTCTCCCTCTCTCTCTCTCTTTCTGACAAATAAATAAATAATCTTTAAAAAAAATAAAACTATTCCTAGTTATTCAAGCTAAAGAAATTATGAAATACATAACTACATAAATACATGCTTTTGTGCATAGACATACATGCTGTGTCTATACATATATACATAAATGTGTGTATGCTTATATACATAGACTAGCTGTGTTCTCACTCCTAGCTACAGCAAAGCAGGAAAAAGTCCAAACTTACTCCAAGCTCTTTTTGAGTAACAAAATCACCCTAATTAAAGAGATTACTTGAGTACTATTAAAGTTAGCCTTTCACTCAAATAGATATGCAGAATTGTATAAGTATTTGGACATAATACATGGGAGGAGGAATTATAGTTTCATCAGATTCTCAAAGTGAGATAGGAGGAGAATTTTTTTTTAAAGATTTTATGTATTTATTTGACAAATAGAGATTACAAGCAGGCAGAGAAGCAGGCAGAGAGAGAGAGAGGAGGAAGCAGGCTCCCTGCTGAGCAGAGAGCCCGATGCGGGGCTCAATCCCAGGACACTGAGATCATGACCTGAGCCGAAGGCAACGGCTTAATCCACTGAGCCACCCAGGCACCCCGGCTTGTACCATTTAAAAAAGCACTTATATGCTAAGCACTGTACTAAGAACTTTATAAATTTTACTTCATTAAATGTTTTCTATAACCTCTAAATACTTACATTTTGTACTATGTAACACATTGCCAGTAAATATAAGATATAAGATTCCAAAAAAGGCAAAGAACCCTAAACCTCATGCTACTAGCCACTGTAAGATTATAATATAGGGTGCCCATCACCCCTCATATTCCTACCTTTGAAAGAAATCTTAGATTCCAAATGACCCAGGGAAGAAGAGAGAGAGGGGGAGGGAGGAAGGAGAAAGGAAAAAGAAGGTAAGGAGGGAGAGAGAAAAGGAGGAAAGGAGAGAGAAGGGGAAAGAGGAAAAAAAAATGAGATTTTGAGCTTCTAAGGGCCTATGTCCTAGTAATTTAGAAGTGACTGAATGGATTTCAAGCATAATTTTGACTCTATGCAATTTTCAAATTATGTCCTGGTTTAAAGTGACATCCTCCATACACACTTAAATTTTTAAGTCTACCTTTCTGTCATGTGCTTGTTGAGTTTGGGAAAAAGATGAGGGAAGGGATTTAGATGTATTAAACATTTAATAGCATTTGGCTGATTAATCTCACAATACCAAATCTCTTCTCAATGAAATGGGAAAATCTTACAGGCTATAGACTATAGTTCTTTGCTTCCCTAATCATAACCATCTTGGACCAAATAGCCCCTAACTCAGATGGTTGAAGATCCCTCACTTTTCGACAGAACTTGGGTGGACACTGTTTACCTTAGCTACTTAACTGTCTCTATGTTGTCACACTGATTAGCACCGATCCTGATTCATACATTATTTAGATATTTTAACATTCAGTCAAGTTATAGGCAAACTTCTTTGTCCCCAGGCCATACATCACCAAGAGGCCTTTTGCATACGTCTGCTCTAATATGTTTTGATTTTTAAGTAAACTTCTCAAGATCTCATCATGGTTTCCATATTCCCAAACACCCTCTTAAGAATTACTAACAAACTCAAAAACAAAGCTGTAGGAAGTTTATACATTCAAATATCAGAGTAGAGCTTTAAGTACATTCAATGGGGAGATAAACTGGAGGATTTGAAAGGTCCAGTTAATCAAAGGTTCCACAAGGCATAAAAGCTAGTAACAATGTGTGCTTTAAGCAGTCAGGAAGAGGAGCCATCAATGTGGACTAAAGTTATTGGGAAATGCTTTATAGATGTGGTAAAACTTCAACATTATACAGCTTTTAAAATCTGGCAGCATGCATGAAAACCTCAGTAACACTAACTCTTTCCAGACTCCCTCTCATCTTTAGCAAGGACCCTTCCATTTATACAATGAGTCTGGATTTTACTGGTAACGTTAGTAATAATATAGGTGAATATTCAGCACTTGCCAAGCATCTTCAGTCTCCCTTTTAAATTACAGTGAAACTTTATTAGCTCCTACAACTAAATCATCGCTCCAGAGAGAGCAGTGGGAAACAACTGTACAAATCTTAGGAGGTCCTAAGGGTAAAAGAGAAGTAAAGCAAGAATCGAATTTGGGAAGCAAATGAAAGCAATGGATTAAGTCAGAGAAAGACCCATCAGGATACCAATAGGTTCTCTAGTCTGAAAAAGAATAGATTGCAAAGTAAAGGTAAAACAGAGGCAGGAGAACAATTTCAACACTGGGGGTGGGGGGGATGAGTAGAAAAAGCAACCCATAGGCTATTAGGGACTAAATAATATCTTTTATTTATTTTAAACCTAATTATCACAGTAAATTAACAACTGAAGAAAGAATAAAACTGATTTATGGCTTAAAAAGGGATTTGATATTAAGTCACAAACACTTAAGCACAGTCATTCTACCAAATAGTAGTTCTATACTAGATACACAAGGGTGAAAGTATGCTTCCTGCCTATGTTAGTTTTACAAGGCCAGTTTAAGCAACAGAGAGCACACCTATTTGGCATTTGCTATCATAAACTAGGGTAAAATATCCTCTCTGTTTCACCCCTGGCAAATTCATGTTTTTAACCCACTGAGCCACCCAGGTGCCCCCAAATTCATGTTTTTGAGCAGAGCGTCGGTTCTGGGTTTCTGAAGGAGCTTCTGAGGAACAATGGAAAGATGCTTCAGCAAAAGATAACAGAACACTTATGCTCCCCCCAAACCTCCTATTTAGGGAATGACCCAAATTTGACCTAAAGTGTATTCAGTTTGGGGGTCGCACTTAAGAAAAAAAAATACAAAGTCACAACTACAAAAGTTGGAACAAAAATAGTTACCTGCAATAAAAAATAAGACATATACATTTCAAATTATTAAAACTGACAAATCTAGAAATTAATAACAATTTTGTTACTGTTAATGAACAAGAGACTATGATGGTCTTCCTGAATTTTTGACTGATAATCTTTAATTGTCTATTCCCATAACAAAATAATGTGTAATATTTTCTAAAGAGAGAATAGAATGATAATTCAATCTTTTCTCTAACACTTTATCAAAAAGCATTTTTAAATTCTTATCTGGGATGCTTTAAAAATTCAACTTCATACACTGACACACTTGGTTCTTGTAGCATTCTTAGAACTACTGATTTAAAAAAATAGTCACAGTCACCCCAATGTCACTGGAAATAAGGGCATATGTGTTAAAGGGGAAGTCAGATTTGAAGAATATGGCAGTCTTAACGAATCACAGTTTAAATATCTTATTTTTGCAACTCTGTTCCCCATACCTTTTTAACTCTGTGAATGCATTTCAGCTCATTTCCCAGAGCCTTGGAAGGGATTCACAGAAAACAAAGTCCCTTAGACTTAAGTTCTGTTACCTTCACTGTAATCTTGCCTCTACTCCCATTCTTTGAAGGCCACATTAATTGCAATGTCCCTGCCCACTTATTACACCAATCAAATGGCAATCATCAATGTCAGATTTTTTTCTGCTTGAAGACCTGTCAACTGGGTCTTTGACTGGGTGTGGGGTAAATGTGAAACAAGAGTAGAAGGCTCTTCTTTCATTTCCCATTCAGTTTTTCCCATAAATAATACTACTACGATCCTTATTGAACAACAACTGTGTATTTTTCCCATTTTACAGAATTAGCTGAGGCAGGTGGGTGGATGAGTACTGTCCTACAACCTTCAACACCTATAAAAATGGAAAAGGGAATGCATATACCTTGGACAAGAGGAAAGGAGTTAAATGTAAAAATGGGAACCTTTTCTTTTAAAAGCCAGGCAGAAAACAGAAGCATGATCCTATGGTATAGAGTCAAGAGCCATAAAGAATGAATATACTCTTGACGGGGGGACTCATAGTCTAGTGGAGAACCAAAACATGTGAATCAATGACAACAGAACTCTAGGAGGTATAATAATAAAAGTATATGTCAGGTATGATTGTGCAGAAGATTGAATCTGGCTTTGTCTGGAAAGGTGGCCATCCATACTTGAGATGGGTTTTGAAGGATGAGCAGGAGTCAAATCAACAAGCAGAAGGAGAGCATTTGGGACAGAAGGAAAAACAAGTTTGAAGACATGGAGGTAAGATACAACATGGCGTGTCTGAGAGGTACAAAATTTTGTGGTGGCTGGTGTGCATACAAAGCGGTAAGAGAGAAGGGGGGTGGGGAAGGAGTGAGAAGAACATAGAAGACCTTACATCCCATGCTAGATGCCAGACCTTACCCTGAAGATCTATAGGAATTGCAGAAGGAAGTTGGAAAGAGAGGATCACAATTAAGATTATACATAAAATGGATCTTACTGGGAAAATATAAAGTATGAATTGGGAGGGTCAGGGAAGACTGGAAGCAGAGGGATCATAGCAGTTAAACAGAGCAGCTAAACAGAGTAATCAAAAAATAATGAAGAACCAGTAGATAGTGGGAAGGAAGAAGAGGAAATAGGTGCCAAAGATAGCTTAGGTTCAACATTACCTAAGTGGCAATTTAATGTGAGACATGAAAAAGAAGCAACGTCTGGAATGACTCAGATTTCTGGCTCGAGAAGCAAGAATGATGATGCTGTTTAACTATGATCAGAAATTTGAAAGGAAAGTGTGATTCAAGAGGCATCACATCAAAAGGTGAATACTTCAACTGGTAAGAGGAAAAAGGAAAACTAAAACAACATGAAAGTATATTTAAAATATACTACAAACACAAAATGTTACACCAATTAGGAGTGACTACTTTTTATAAAGAATGAGAAAAAACTCTTAAGTTATAGTGTACCTATCAATTCAAAGAGCAAGTAAGCTAATTAGTTTTGGATTCCTTCACTGGAACAGAATGACTATAAAACTGTTCTGTTCATGACTATTAAAATGATTTATGTATTGAAACAATTAGAAGAAACCTGGTCTCTATCAATTGCATAACACTGAAATTCAATTTGACCAAAAGTGTTGAGGGATCAGTTCTAAAAGTCCTGCTGTTTCTGTATCTAACATAAATAATTTTATATTACATTTTTGTCTTCAAGTTTTATATTGAAACTTTTTCTTATCATAACAGTAACATATGCTATTGGAAAAGAGTCAAACATAAGAAGAAAATAACACCACTATTGTATTGCCTGTAAATAATGACTCAGTATTTCGGTATTTCTTTCCATATTTGCACATGCGTGTGTGTGCATGCACTTCACATACACTTATTATTTACATAATTAGGATCATACTCCACATATAGCTTTGTATACTTCTTATTTCAATATACATTATGAGAATTTATTATATACCCACCTATCTATAGACATTTGAAAATACAAAAGAAATTCGACGTCTGTCCTGAAGCAGATTTTTTGATTAGTAAATGAGATTATAATAAGATATTATAGTTTGGGGTTAGGAGACAAACTAAATGCAGCAATTTATAGGTAATGAACTAATCAGCGTCCAGCCTCCCAGGGAAAAAGGCAAATCCCAAGACTAGATACCTGTTACTCAGTGAAAATGTAAGAAATGTCTTACATGTGCTCTTTTAGTAAGAGGCTCTTTGCATGCAATCCAGTGTGGACTGGTTGAACTCAATACTTCAAGTTTCTACACCACAAAAAGAAATACTTGGAAATTCACCATGGTTCCATAAATCTATAGCACTGATTCCTTGTTTATTTTCTAAGGCCTTGGTTTATAAATGCAACATTGTGATAGAATGAGTATACCTTTCTTATTTCTAAGTCATAATTAATTTTATGGTAATTAGCCACCCAGTCTGTACAAACCTCTGGAGTTATATATACTGAAGTCAGCATCATTGACTTCAGTACAATTAAAAAATATGGCTTTAAAAAAAGAATATGGCTTTATGATTCAGTAAGAAACTGAATGTCTTGGCTTGAACATGAATAGGAAACAATATTGGCAAGAAAAATGACCACAGTGTTTCTCTCAGCAATCATAGGATAGAGAAATGGAATTATAGGCTAATTAGCTAAAACTTTGAGCATATAAAAATATCTCGGAACAGATAAAAAAAATCAATGAGAAGTATTAATTCATTAGAAATTTAAAGCACAGATTTCAAATTGTGGCTTTTACTTGCAACATAAATTCCTAATAAATAACAGTTATACCATCAGTAGAGCTCAAACATTTTATTTCTAACTTTATCTACCCAATAAATAATGCTGGTATTAATCAGACACATTTGTGAACAAACAAACAGATTATGTTAATCCTAGGAGGTAATCAACAAAATGTTAATTAAATTGTCCCCAATGCTCAGGAATTAGAGCAACTAATCCTTGACTCAGAAGTTAGGAGTACCAAACAGATAATTCTGGAGACTAAATGAAATGGTCAAGAAATTTCCACAAGGACAAATTTAGTAATAGTTAAATGTCAACAGAAATATATCACCAGAAACAGCCCCAAATGATGTTTATTAGTCTTACAGACATTGAATGATAGGTATCTACCCAAAATGAATAATGTTTATAGATTCAGTAATTATTTTCATGTGAATCCTTATATTTCAACCTAACATGTTTATATGCAATAATTGTCACCATATTTCTGAAGGAAACTCCACAAAGATTTTGCTGGAAGCATTTTTTTAGAATAATAATAAATAAAATGATACCACACACATCTACCAGAATGGCTAAAATGAAAAAGACAGAAAACAGCAAATGTTTTCTTATATACTATTATTGGGTATAAACTGAATTAAATATGAAAACAGATGGCATCTACTGAAGGTGAGCTTACATTCTGCAACCCAGCGTTCTCACTCCTAAATATTTAACCAAAAGGAATTAATACATATGTACAACAAATGATACTTCCTATAATGTTCAGAGCAGTACTACGTCCGTTAGATCAAAACTGGAAATTATCCAACTATGTATCAACAATAGAAAGGATAAATAGATTGTGGTACATTCATAAAACGGAATTCAACACATAAATGAGAACAAATCATCTACAGGCACTGATACGGCAGAATCCCACAAATACACTTTTGAACAAAAGAAGCTAAACACTAGAAACCACACGCTGTTCAACTGCATTTATATAAAGGACAAAATTTGCCAAACTAATCTGTGCTTTTTGAGGACAGAATAAGAGTAACGCCTGTAACTGAAATGTGGGCCGAAGAAGGGTTTCTTGGGGGCCTGGTAATGTTTTGTTTCTCAATTTGGGTGTTGGTTATCCTGGGCATACTAAGTTTGTGAAGATGCATATTTATGTGCACTTTTCCGTATGTATATAATACTTCAATGAAAAGTTTAAATTAAAAGAAAAATTAATAATTTATTCATAAAAGCACTTTCCTAACCAAGTATATTCATATTTATTAAGTATACCTTAATTGAAATAAAATTTCACTAATTAAACTCAAAAAGCCCAACTGTACACCTAGAATTATAGGGTATCCAAAAGATGTAAGATGGAAAGAAAGAAATAAAAGATTCCCATGGTAGCAAAATTTATAATAATGCTGGGCAACACACTGAACACAAAGGAAACAATTAGAAAACAGTAAGTAATAATATATACACTGATTTTTTTCAGCTCTTAAGATACTATATAAGATTGACTATTATTTTGTGTGCTAATTAGAAAGAAAAAAAAACACTTCTAGTCAATCTTTGACATGCCACTGATTGCAAAATAAATTCTATTTACAATACATTAAGTTGCTTTTTTTTTTTAAAGTGCCTCTTATAATGGATGAGAAATGTGCCAAAACAGATGGCAAGTATTACAGACAGTCAGAACAGGGAGGCATTCACATGGCAGGTATATTCCGGGAAGGATTCATATATTAAGTGGGATAGAAGAGGGTCCTTGAAAGGTGGAAAGGAAAGAAGTTAAACCTGGAAGGTCAAGTTACTTCAAGTTAAAGAAGCTTTAGAAGCAGAAGTGCAGAGGCAGTAAAGTTCTTTATACTTTGTGGAGGCAGACGAGAGATAACCTAATTAGAGTGGGGAATGGAGTATTAAGAAATATCTGGAGACATATTTGGATGGGAAGGTGAGACCAGATTATAGAGGGATTGGGATTCCAGTGGAAACAATTTGGATACCATTCAACTGGCAACAAGGGTTGGGTTTTAGAACATGAGGCAGAAGTGACTGCAGTGATGTTTGAGGAAGCTTATCTTACTCTATTGGATTAGGGAAACTAGAAGTAGAGAAAGAAGAAATTATTGCAGTAATACAGGTGTGAGGTGATGAAGACTTGGGCTGGAGTGCTGACATTACAAAGCGCATTAAATAAAAATTTCCACAGTGTAACTTTATGATGCATCCCATATGTAAAACTAAATTTGATGTTATAGTGAGCACAGCTACCTAAAAAGAAACTGCATGCTTTTCTTTTTTATGAAACATCTGACTTAAGATTGGAAACTTGAACACATGTCTGATCTAGAAATATATTTTGTGGAAATAATAAAGAGGAGTAAAAAAGAGTTACATTAAGAAATAAATGTCCCCAACCTTTTCAAAGGAACTTTACTTAAACTTTATCTTTTTAAGACCCAAAGTTTCCAAACGCCCAACTAAAAAATCTGTTTGGTATTTACGTACTATGCACGTTGGATGTTTACTTCATTTAGATCATGAATGATTATAAGCTACTTAGCATGTAACAGTTGGGTCTATCTATCTACCTGTCTATCTACTCCCTCTATTTCTATATCCCTTTTTCTCCTCTAGCTAGTTTTTTTTTTTTCCAACAGAACATACAGAAGACAGAATCTCAAGTGCTTATGATCTTTATACTAATATTAAGTCTTAGAATGTTTAGTAAAGCATTTTGCTCAATGAAATGGGGTAAAAATCTGGTGGACTTTATTACTAAGTTATGCAAATGATTATGTCGTTAGACAGAATATAAAGTGCACAATAAGCCTTTAGGTACGTCTTTAACTTAAAAAAGTAAATTTCCAACATGTAACATCAGGAAACAACAGATGTTGGTGAAGACATTGAGAGAGGGGCACCCTGTTACATTGTTGCTGGGAATACAAAAGGGTACAGCCACTCTAGAAAACAGTATGGAGTTTTCTCAAAAAGTTAAAAATAAAACTACCTTATGACCCAGTAATTACAATACTAGGTATTTATCCAGGGGATATAAAAATAATGATTCAAAGGGGCACATGCACCCCAATGTATATAGCACCAATGTCCACAATACCAAAACATGGAGAGAGCATCAATGTCCATCAACAGATAAATGGATAAAGAAGATGTGGTATATATATATATATATATATATATATATATATATATACATACACACACACAATGGAATATTATTCAGTAATCAGAAAGAATGAAATCTTGCCACCTGCAACGCCAGGGATGGAACTAGAGTGTATTATGCTAAGCAAAATAAGTTAGAGAAAGACAAATACCATATGATCTCACTCATGTGAAATTTAAGAAACAAAAGAGATGAACATAGGGGAGGGTAAGGAAAAAATAAAATTAAATTTAAAAAGGAGAGGGAGACAAACCATAAGAGACTCTTAACAATAGGGAACAAACTGAAGGTTGTTGGAGGGGAAGTGGGTGGGTAGCGATGGTGTAATTGCGTGATGGGTATTAAGGAGAGCACTTGATGTAATGAGCACTAGGTGTTATATGCAACTGATGAAATTCTACACCAGAACTAACAAAAGAAAAAAAAAAAAGATTTCCAATTGGTGAATCCTTTCTTGAATGACAACATCTCTGCAATGACTACTTTTGAATTAAATGTGGTATTGCATGCATGAGATTGAATTGTTCCCTTGGGGGCACCTGGGTGGCTCAGTTGGTTAGGCATCTGCCTTCGGCTCAAGTTGTGATCCCAGGGTCCTGGGATCAAGTCCTACATAGGGCTCCCTGCTCAGCGGGGGTCTGCTTCTCCCTCTTCCTCTGTGCTCATGATCTCTCTCTCTCATAAATAAATAAAAAATCTTTAAAAAAAAGAATAATTCCCTTGAACCACAATGCTGTGAAAAGTACAGTATTGATAGCATAGCAAGAGACAACTAGAATCATTTTTTCTTAGAAGTTTTACAGATTGCAGGATAGAAGACTACCTATTGTCCTTCTTGTACTCAAAGTAGATACAATTAAAGGGGATAATGTGTCACTCATTCAAAATCTTCTGATTCATCTAGTTATAGACATATACTTTTGTTTATAAATCATAGTAACAGAGCAATAGAAGCTTAAGAGACCTAATTTAGAGTACTGAATATAGTCCTTTAATATAGTGACACTGTAGTGACATGTAGTATAATCATGTAGTATAATGTAGCATAATCATGTAGTATAATCATGTAGTATAATCATGCTGATAGTTTAGAAAAAAGAAAAACTTTGGTCATAACTTAAAAGTAAAAAGGTAGTTTTTAACATAGCTAACAATGAAAGACTTACTATTTACTTACAGAGCATAATAATTTCAGATTACCCAGTTTCCTGCTTTGGTCATGTCTATAACTCAGGAGATGATGGTAAATACTGTTAAATGATTTTCAAAAACCATATAATCATGATCTCTACGTCTGTATGTCATTATGTAAGCAAATGATAGTAATTCTTATTCTGCCTTATATGAGTTATTGTCATTTTCTATATATTACTTCTATATTTATAAAGTCACTTAGTAATATATCTTCATTCTTAAGAATAATGAGAAATCTTTTCTAACATAATGAATCTGTAACTCCTTTAATAACTTTTGCTCTTCTGCAATTCCTCAAGTTTTTCACAGTTCTTGAGTCAAACAAGGATGGCTACCAGACGAAATACAAACTAAAGGCTTGTCCAAGGACAGTGTTTTTCCATAGATTATTATAAACCATTTCTAAAGACATATGAGTATAAAACTACTTTTTAATCATTAATGCTCAACTTTATAACATTGTAAGATTTTAGGTTTTCTGTGCTTTATAACTAGCCTATTTTACCACTTTATACATAATGCTTTGCCTTTGTCTCCCCCAAATCAGTATTGTTGAATCCTTTAAAATAACAAATGCTGTTCATTGCAGAATGACCATTACATGACATGATAAAGTTAAACAGTTCTGATTCTGAGGTATCATGCCCTTGGCAATTTCCTCCATTTTGTCTCCATGGGTTCTCTATAGAACATTCTCTGAGAAGCCCTACCTGCTTTCCAAAACAGACATAATGTTTAAATGATTGGCTTAGTAACATGCTTCAGACACTTTCAAATCAATTTTGTTTCATGAGGGAGTACCAAGATAAGAATTACCCTTCCCAAAATAATTAAAACACAAAGCAATAGAGAAAACAGCTTCTTAAAAAATATAATCTAACAGGGGCGCCTGGGTGGCTCAGTGGGTTAAAGCCTCTGCCTTTGGCTCAGGTCATGATCCCAGGGTCCTGACCTCGAGCCCCACATCGGGCTCTCTGCTCTCTCTCTGCCTGCCTCTCTGCCTACTTGTGATCTCTCTCTGTCAAATAAATGAATAAAAATCTTTAAAAAAAAAACATAATCTAACAATAACAAAGGATTGTGATTCTTAAGAGATTACAAACAAATGAGAGGAGTCCAGGATTTCTAGCTGGGGGCAACTTAACAGCCTGGACATCAAATTGAGTTTAGGAGACAGATACCTGAATTTGGAGAGGCTGAAGCAACTAGAATTTTAAGGAAAGTGTTACAGAGAAGTGAGAACTACGAAGACAAAAAGATCCAGGTATTTTCACAGGAGGCCTCTTCATTTTTTGTCTGAGTAACAATCTGCACCATGCATAAGATACATCCCATAAGGACAAGAGAGAACCACTTTCCACCAAAGAAAAATTACTTGGGATAAATAAAATAAAAATCCCTAGAGATTACACAGGACCAGTAATGACATGAGTTCTTTTTAACTAAAACAGAGAGACCTTGTTGAATTGATGGGGAAATTAGCAGAGACCCCAAAAGGGCCATCCTTAATAAGTGGGACTAAATTATCCCTAGAATGAATGCATATTTTTACTCACATTATAAGAGCTTAAAAACAAGCCTCAAGAATCAACCAAATCCAGAAGTAACTCAATTCCCTGTCATATAAATTCTAGTAATCTTTAATTAAATGAATACAACAAAATCAAACAATCAACAATATAAAGTTAACAACAATGTCAGCCTATAATCCAAAATCACTAGATGGAAAAGAAGCAGGAAAACCTGACCTGTAGTTAGTCAAGGAAGCAGAGGCAGAAATGATAGAAATCATAGAACTAGCAGACAACAATGTTAAAACAGTTGCTATAAATACACTCCACATGCTGAGGGATATAAAGGAAAACATAAACATAAAAAGAAAAGAAATAAAAAATGGAACTTCTAAAAACAAAAAATATGGGGCACCTGGGTGGCTCAGTCACTTAAACATCTGACTCCTGATTTCAGCTCAGGTCGTAGTCTCAGGTTTGTGAGATCAAGTCCACATCCAGCTACATGCTGGGCATGGAGTCTGCTTAAGATTTTCTCTCTCCTCTCCCTCTGCCCCTCCCAGCTGCCTGTTCAAGTGCATGCACTCTCTCATTCTAAAAAATAAGTAAAATAAAAACAAAACATACAATATTTGAAATAAAAAATTCATAATATGGGATTAACAAAAGATTAAATATTATAGAAGTAAAGATTAATGACCTGGAGAAGTAACAATAGAATCCATTCAAAATAATGTACAGAGATAAAAATTATTAAATAACATGAACAAACCTCAATAACCTGTGACTTAATATCAAATGGTCTATAATACATGTGACTGATGTTTCAAAGGAAAATAAGGACAGAAAAAATATATGAAGACATAATGGTCAAAATTTTTTCAAATTTGATAAAAACTAAATCCAGAGATCCAAAAAGTTCATCATCCAAAAAGTTCAGCAAAACCAAAGCAAGATGGAAAGAACCTAGAAGTCCATCAACAGACGAATGGATAAAGAAGATGAGATACACATACACACACACACACACACACACACACACACACACACACACACAAAGGAATACTATGCAGCCATCAAAAGAAACGAAATTTTATTATTTGCAATGACGTGGATGGAACTAGAGGGTATTATGCTGAGTGAAATGTCAATCAGAGAAAGACAATTATCATATAATCTCCCTGATATGAGGAATTTGAGAGGCAGAGTTGGGGGTTCGGGGGGTAAGGAAGGAAAAAATGAAACAAGATGGGATCAGGAGGGAGACAAACCATAAGACACTCTTAATCTCACAAAACAAACTGAGGGTTGCTGGGGGGAGGGGCATATGGAGAGGGTGGTTGGGTTATGGACATTGGGGATGGTATGTGCTATGGTGAGTGCTGCGAAGTGTGTAAGCCTGATTCACAGACCTGTACCCCTGGGCAAATAATACATTATATATTAATAAAAATAATTTTTAAAAAACCCAAGCAAGAAAAACACCAAAAGAACTCCATAATCAAACTGATAAATATGGGTGATAAAAAGAAAAATCTTAGCAAACAGAGAAAGAAGCACATTACTCACAAAGGAACAAATCTAAGAATAACTGCAAATTTCTCAGCAAAAACTAAGCAAATCTGTGTTAAGAAAAAGAAAAGTCAACCTAGAATTCCATATACAGGGAAAATAGCAAAGGTAAAAATAATACTTAGAAAGAAAGAAAGAAAGAAAGAAAGAAAGAAAGAAAGAAAGAAAGAAAAGCTAGAGAATTTGCTACCAGCAAAAAAACCTGCATCACAAGAAATATTAAAGGAAGTACTTCAGACACCAAAAACAACAACAACAACAAAAATGCCAGGCTGAAACTCGAACCTCCTTAAAGTAATAAATAAAGAGAGTAAAAAATGGCATATATAAGGATAATTATAAAAAGCTACTTTAGGGGTGCCTGGGTAGCTTAGTCAGTTAAGTGTCTGCCTTTAGCCCAGGTCATGATCCCAGAGTCCTGGGATCTAACCCCATATTGGGCTCCATGCTCAAAGTGAAGTTTGCTTCTCTCTCTCCCTCTTGCCCTTCCCCTGATTAGGCTCTCTCTCTCTCTCATGCTTTCCTCTCTCTCTCTCAAATAAATAATAAAATCTTTGAAAAAATAAAAAGTAAAATATAAAATGTTATTTTAAAAATTTATTTTAAAGATAATTGACCACTTAAAACATTAAAATTGAATGACAATGTACGAGTTTCATAATATATGCAGAAAAAATTAATGATGACAATAGTTCAATGGATGAAAGGAGGGAAATGAAAATATACTGCTACAAAAGTTATTTTTAAAGTATGGGAAGTCATATTACTGCAGGTACATTGTGATAATTTAAAACTGATATTAAAGCTTAAATCAACCACTATAAACATAAAACACTGAGCTATAACTGATAAGTAGAAATTAGAGACAAAATATGTTCAATTAATGCAAAGTGAACAGAAAAAAATAGAGGAAAATTTTAGCAAAGAACACATGGAACAAAAACAGACAGTAAGATGATATATTTAAGCCTATTCACAATAATAATAACATTAAATAATCTGGTCTAAATACTATAATTTTTTAAAAGACAATATCACTCAGGATACAAAAAGCAAGAACCAATCCTATGCTGTGTACAAAAAACACACTTTAAATATAAAGGTGCCGATAGACTATGAGCAAAAGAATGACCAAAAAAAGATTTATTATATAAACATTAAACATAAGCAAACTGGAATTGTTTTATTAACATAAGAAAAACTAGATTTCAGAAAAAGAAATATTACCAGGAATAAAAAAGGGAGTTCAAAATGATAAAGGATCAATTCAACGAAAATATGTAACAATTCTATGTGTGCCCCCAATAAGAGAAACTTGAAATACAGGAAGCAAGATGTAACATAACTAAAAAGACAGTAGGTAAATATACAATTAAACTTTAGCATTTTTCTTTTGATTAGAGCAGACACAAAATTGGTAAGCATATAAATCTGAAAAACATTATAAAACAATTAGACCTACTGATATTTATAAAACACTCCAACCAACAAAAGAAAAACACACATTCTGAAGCGCACATGGATCTAGGCTTATCCATAAAACAAGTCTCAACAATTTTTAAAATAAAGTCATACAAAGCATGTTCTTTGACTACACTGGATTTATATTGGATATTCATAAGATAAAAGTATTTGGAATATTTCCAAATATTTGGAAATGAAACAACATGCTACTAAATAACTCATGGATCAAAGAAGAAAGCACAAAAGAAAGTAGAAAATATTTTAAACTGTATAAAAATGAAAATGCAATAGATCCTAATTCTTGAAGTATAGCTAAAGCAGTGCTTAGAGGAAAATTTATAGCATTAAAATGCTGACATCAAAAAACTTAAAAAGTCTCAGAGTAAAATAATGACCTAGGCTCCTACCTTCAGAAAATTGAAGCCTAAGTTAAACACAGAGTAAGAAAGAACAGAAAACAACAAAACAAAAGAGAAAGAGAGACAGAAGTATCAACAAAACCCACAACTGTTTCCTTAAAATAAATTTTAAAATTTGATAGCCTTTTGCCAGACTGATCAGATTAAAGAAAAGACAAACATAACCAATATCAGAAATTTAAAAATGGCATCTTTACTGATTCTCCAAACAAAAGAATAATAAAGAAATTCTATTAAAAAAAACTGTCAACAAATTTAGTAACTAAGATGAAATGGACAGTTTTTAAAAGACAATTACCAAAACTGACTCAAGAAAAAGATGAAAATTCTGAATAAGACCATTTCTATTAAAGAAAGTGAATTCATATTAAAAATCATGGGATGCCTGGATGGCTCAGTTGGTCATGATCTCAGGGTCATGAGTGAGCTCCAATCAGGCTTCACACTGGATGTGGAGCCTACTTAACATTCTCTCCACCCTCTGACCCCCCCACCCCACCCCACTCACGTGCACAGTCTCTTTCAAAACAAACAAACAAAATCTTCCCCCACAAAAACTCCAAGCCTAGTTTGCTTCAGTTATAACAAATATTAAATAAATAAAGAAAAAACTACACATCAATTTTATACAAACTCTTAGAAAATAAAAGTGAAGGGGTGCCTGACTGGCTCAGTCAGTGGAGCATACAGCTTCTGATACTGGAGTTGTAAATTCAAGCCCCATGTTGTGCATAGATTTTGCTTAAAAATAAAATCTAAAAAGAAAAAGAAAAACAGGAGTGGAAGCACTTCCTAACTTATTTTTTGAGACTCTAATTTCAAAGTTGGCAAAAAAAAAAAAAAAAGAATAATATCTCTTATCACGTAGAAAAAGCCTTAACAAAATTTTAGAAAATCAATAAAGAAGACAGCCTGACAAATCATAGGCAACAAATTTGGACACTTTAGAAAAGAAGAAATACTAATGGCTAACAAACTCATGAAAAAAATGTCCAAGTGGTGCCTGGGTGGCTCTTTGGGTCATTGGGTTAAGCCTCTGCCTTCTTCGGTTCGGTTCGATATCAGGGTCCTGGGATCGAGCCAGGCATCGGGCTCTCTGCTCAGCAGGGAGCCTGCTTCCCTCTGCCTGCCTCTCTGTCTACTTGTGATCTCTCTCTCTCTCTCTCTCTCTCTCTCTCTCTCTCTCTGTGTCAAATAAATAAATAAATAAATAAATCTTAAAAAAAAAGAAAGAAAAACATGTTCAATATCATTAGTTAGGGAATTAAAATTAAAAACCATAATGAGATAATAATACAACTGTTAAAACAGCTAAAATTAAAGAGATTGACAATACCAAGAGTTAGCAACAGTGGGGATTATTTGGAACTCATGCATTGCTAGTGTAAATGTGAATTTGTACAATCATTTGGAAAATAGGCTGGTAGTTTTTTATAAACTAAAATATATATTTGCATATGACCCAGCTATATGAAATGAAAACCTATGTCTGCACAAAGAACCATAAAGCAATGTTCAAAGCAGCACTAACCAAAGTAAGTAAACAAACACTGGAAAATATCCAATCAGGCGATGACAGGGAAATGCTTAAATAAATGGTGGTATAGCCATAAAATCAAAAGAACTAAACAAAAAGGAAAGGAATGAACTAATGACACACATCACATGAACGAAAAGGATGGTGGAAATGTTCTGTATCATGATTGCGGAGGCGGTCACACAAGTGCGTAAATTTGCCAAACCTCATCAAAATGTACATTAAATATAGATACATTTTAGTTTGTGCAAACTCCACATCAACAATATTGGTTAAAAGTACTGAGTATATAGTATGTATGGAAATATGGTTGCTATCATAAGAATACAAAAATAAATATGTCATAAGCATGCTTTTTTTGTGTTCACATGGGGTAAAGTTTGAATATATATGCATATATACATATATAAATGTGTATATGCACATATATACACATACACTGTGATTCACTTTTTCATTCATTGTTCAAAAAAAATTGTAATTGAACATCACAGTAAGATAAGATGCTAAAAGTGTTTAAGACAAAACCCTTGCCCCTAAGAGCTCATGGTTAACATTTTAATAGGATCAAAGGAGGGAGAAAATATCACATCAAGGAAAGAATGATTAATTCAAGTAGGCCCAAGGATTCAAGAGGCAGCTATGAGGAAGGAGAATTCAACATTTTGACATCTTTGTAAATGCTCTCCTTTACCAGCTATAAATAGAGCATATTTTTCTAAGCCCACGACTTTTGCCAAATATGAGCACAGATTTTCTTCTGATAACCTCTGAAGAGTTGACATCATAAATAATTATTTCTTATGTTGAAGACTTCAAGTTGATGCTAGCATTGGCATCAGAAAAAATAAAACATTCATAAAATAAACTTCAGTTAATATTTGAATCCCCAAAACTAAATGTTATTTTTTCATTCTTTATACTCAAATGTCTGAAGTGGAGAAGTAGTGACTTCGAGAGTTGTGGTTTTACATAAATAAATCCCAAACAATTTCATTTTTCAGTGGCAATTAACAATATACATCAGTAAATAAGTTCTGGGGATATAGATATAACTATATATAACTATATATAGTTATATATATAACTACAATCAACAGCATGTTGATTATTGTTAATAATGCCATATTGTATATTTGAAAGTTTCTAAGAAAGGAGATCTGGAAAGTTCTCATCACAAGGAAAATAAATGGTGACTATGGACTACATGAGGTGGATAGATGTTAAGTGAACTTATTGTGGTGATCATTTTACAATATAGGTTTATCAAATAATTATGTCATACACCATAAGATAATACAATGTTATTATGTCAATTACATCTCAATAAAACTAGGGAAAAAACCCATATCATTGCTTTCCAAATGTCTTTTTTTTTTTTTTAAACTGGACACTATTACCAAATCAAATCTTAGGCAGAAATAAATTTAGAAAACAGGAAGAAAGCAGTAGAAGTGGAGTCTACCTTTGAACCCCCAAGACCTACCCCAAATGTGCCCTATGAGACACAGTTCAAAGGCACTTAGCTGCATAACCAAAAAATAACATTATAACCCCAAAACAATGGATTCACTTCTTCGAATTTGGCACAAGGACATTACATTAGTTTGCTTATTGTTCTTTCAGTAGGGAATAATAAACTGTAAATATTCCATTCGAACTTATTCAATGAAGGCTCATACTCTCCAGCTGGAAGGAAGCTTTGCTTCATTCCACAATTGCATAAATCAATGTATATTTGGAAAATCTTCTATGGTCAATATAGCTAGCCAAGTAAATGTATGTGCCCTTTAAAATAACATTTAAATACTAATCTTTTAAAACAAAAATAAGTTTAAACTTCCCAATAAAAAGTCATTGAGTCTAACAAACCTTCAAATATGTAATAAATGGTTTTCCATTAGGATCCTAGTTTTTTCTACATCTGTTAAGGCTAGAAATTTCTAAAAGAACAGTTCTCTTGTGAAATTCTGAATTTAACTTCCAGGCCTCATTTAAAAGAGGAAGTATAAGGAGTGAGTGAAATGAAAAAATACTAAAAGACTTATCCAAATATTTTTGAAGCTGCAAAAATTTCAGGTTAAGTTTTGGGGGAAAGTACAAACTGGTTTTTATTTTGTAAAACCTGGCTATTCCTATTGTGTTTACTTTGGAAACCTCATTTGCAAATAAACTTTATTCTATTTGACACTGTCTGCTGAATTAATAATGACATTTGTCTAAATTCATGTATTGAGCCCTATGTCCTTTTCTACATTTCTAATAAAAATGGAGAACGTTATAAAACAAACAAAAACAAATATCAAAAATCCAAGAACCTAGATCAGGATACCCAATCATGTGACATTTCTACTACTACAAAATAACTGAAATTCAAGAGAAGTTACTTATTTCCTAAAGAAGATATAAAAGTGAACTAAATTTATTAGCAAATCAAATTGGTCCTTTGCATGATTTGATTACTTAAATATTTTGTGTAAGACAATACTATTTCATAAAAGACTAAAGTGTTAGACATTCCTAGTTGATCCACTGACTTCCTCTACTCCAAGAGGCTATGCTAATGTAGATATTCCTACAAAAGGTCCATCTTTGTTATATATAAATTATTACATACAAATTAAATCTATATAATAGATTTCTAACAGCTTTATATTATCTCTGCATATTTAATTTTTAAAAACTAGTTTTTAACCCAAAGAACAAATAATCCAATCAAGAAATGGGCAGAGGACATGAACAGACATTTCTGCAAAGAAGACATCCATATGGCCAACGGACACATGAAAAAGTGCTCCACATCATTCGGCATCAGGGAAATGCAAATCAAAATCACTTATTTGTGGAGCATAACAAATAGCATGGAGGACAAGGGGAGTTAGAGAGGAGAAGGGAGTTGAGGGATATTGGAAGGGGAGGTGAACCATGAGAGACTATGGACTCTGAAAAACAATCTGAGGGTTTTGAAGGGGCAGGGGGTGGGAGGTTGGGGGAACCAGGTGGTGGGTATTGGAGAGGGCACGGATTGCATGGAGCACTGGGTGTGGTGCAAATACAATGAATACTGTTATGCTGAAAATAAATTTTAAAAATTAAAAAAAAAAAAAACCACAATGAGATACCACCTCACACCAGTCAGAATGGCTAAAATCAACAAGTCAGGAAATGACAGATGCTGGCCAGGATGCAGAGAAAGGGGAACCCTCCTACACTGTTGGTGGGAATGCAAGCTGGTGCAACCACTCTGGAAAAGAGCATGGAGGTTCCTCAAAATGTTGAAAATAGAACTACCCTATGACCCTACATCATTAATTTTTGATGTAGTGTTCCATCATTCACTGTTTGCATATAACACCCTGTGCTCCATGAAATCCATGTCCTCCTTAATACCCATCATCGGGCTCACCCATCTCCCCATCCTCCTCCCTTCTAAAACTCTGTTTGTTTCCCAGAGTCCATAGTCTCTCATGGTTTTCTCCCACTCCTATTGCTCCCCCTTCATTTTTCTCTTCTCCTAATGTCCTCCATGCTATTCCTTATGTTCCACAAGTAAGTGAAACCATATAGTAATTGTCTTTCTCTGCTTGGTTTATTTCATGTAGCATAATCTCCTTCAGTCCCATCCATGTTGATGCAAATGTTGGGTATTCATCCTTTCTGATGGCTGAGGAATATCCCATTGTGTACCTGGACCACATCTTCTTTATCCATTCGTCTGTTGAAAGGCATCTTGGCTCTTTCTGCAGTTTGGCTCTTGTGGACATTGCTGCTAAAAAGACTGATTTTGCTTTTGGATAGGGAAGACTTGATCTTTCTCCTAGATTCAAGAAGCTGGCATTTTGAAACACAAGGTCTATGAGCAATTCACCCCTGCAGCCCCAGAGCACAGAGCAAAGAGCCTTGCTTATAAACCTGTTCTGTACATATGTGGAGTATATTGAAATTTTCTTATTTCTCATAGTTTCTATTTAATTTCCAGTTAATTAACATACAGTGTAATATTAGTTTCAAGTGTGCACTATAGTGATTCAACACTCCCATACAACAGCCAGTGCTCATCACAAGTGCACTCCTTAAACTCCATGACCTATTTCACTCATCCCTCTCCCAGTTCCCCTTTGGTAACCATAACTGTTCTCTAGTTAAGAGTCTGTTTCTTGGTTTGCCTTTCTCTCTCTTTCCCCACTTTTGCTCATTTGTTTACAACAGCATTATCTACAATAGCCAACTTATGGAAACAGCCCAAGTGACCATCAACTGACAAATGGATAAAGAAGATGTGATACATATATACGATGAAATATTACTCAGCCATAAAAAACAATGAAATCTTGCCATTTGCAGTGACATGGATGGAGCTAGAGAAGCAAAATAAGTCAGTCAGAGAAAGACAAATACCATATGATTTCATTTATATGTGGATTTAAGAACAAAACAAGTGAAATTCTCCTTTTAAGTGAAAATGCCTTCACTCTTTTCCTTTATTTTTAAAATAAAGGATAAGAATTATTAATTTTAATATTTAATAATGGATTATTATTTAATTTATTTTATTTAATAATGGATGCCCATTATTAATTTTAATATTTATTTGTTTTATGTGCTTTATTTTAAAAATAATGGATGCCCATTATTTTTAAAATAAAGCACATAAAACAAATAAATATTAAAATTACCTAGAATTATAATATTCAGTGATTGCCATCAACATATTTGGGTGTGACCTTTCATTTTTTCTAGAAATGTGCATATATATGTAAATAAATATCTTGTCAGATACATAATTTTAATAAACATCATTTGCAATAATAATTCTATTTGCTTTTATTATTTTAATATTATTATATAAATTATTGAGTGAATTTATCAATTTAATAAATATTATTTGAATGAACAATGGACAAATTTTTGTAAACAGGTTCACTAATCCCTGAACTTTCTTCCTGCACACAGAAACTAATTGCCAAATTTTAAGTGATTTAACCCTACCATGTCTTTTTTTCAAAGATCGTAATTTAAAAAGTGATAAAATAACCCAACAATGATATTTTTAAAGTAACTACATTATTTGTGCTCATTTAAAATTACAATTAAGAATTCTGGTGCACCTGGGTGGCTAAGTGGGTTAAGCCTCTGCCTCTGGCCCAGGTCATGACATCATGACTCATCAGGGTCCTGGGATCGAGCCCCGCATCGGGCTCTCTGCTCAGTAGGGAGCCTGCTTCCCAACACTCCCCCCACGCCCTGCCTGCTGCTCTACCTGCTTGTGCTCTCTCTCCCTCTGTCAAATAATTTTTTTTTAATTCTGAAAGATCTTTTCCCCCCTTTTCTTTATCCATTCACTTACACCAAAGCTCTTTAAATTATACGGTAAATGACCTCAAGGCATTTTTTTCCCCAGGGACTTTAGCAAGAAAGAGAAAAGACATTTGTAATTTTTGTCACAAAGCCAAATCATGACCAAAATGTTACAAGGGGGCTCTCAAAAGTAGGTCATACCATTTCTCAAAAGATTTTGCATTTATCACCCTATTACAGTTGGTTCATTCTAGGAATGCATAAAGAAACCTGGAAAATATATGAAGCATAGACTCTATTTCCAGGTATTTACCCTGGGTCGTAAATTTCTTAAATAAAACTTCCCTTGCTTTGACTCTCAACTCTTCCACCTCCTCTTTGCTACTGAAGAATAAAAAGCAAAATTTAGGTTGTCCCTGATGAATGTTTTTATTTATGTGGAACCAAGTACAAAAAAGGATAAATCATGACATGTACTTAGTTAGCATTTGCAACCTAATATCTTCATGGAACTGCTTACCACTTCATTAGATAGGCCTACTGTTTTCAAAGTTCTCTGTTGATTTATATTAAACAGAAATATTGAAAGTAAGATCTTGAGTTTTCTTCATTCTTTGTATATGAAATCCCTTAAACTGCTTTTCAAAAAAAAAATTTATGTGTTCTCCAAATGTATTAAGCCACTTTTAATTGATATTGATATTTTTGTCAAAGGTATTAACCAAGTACATTCTTGCAATGTTAAAATAATATTAATCTACTGTGTTTAGTACAAAAATTATAACTTTTTTTTTCCAGAAGAATAGCAATTATATAGTAGAATTCCTGGATAAGCAATTGAGAAGAAAAAATTTAAAAATTATATCAGCATTTCTATGTCTAGAAATTAAGAAAAGCCAATTAACCTTGAACCAGATTATTTATCATAATTAAAGGAAAATCCCAGTAGTAGGGACCTCTTGATCTGGAGAAAAGATGTAGTAGTCAGATCTTTTTATATTTCCCTTTTCTGTTATAAAAAAAAGACTACCTTCAGTCTTCTGGGCACACAAATCTCTTGGTCATCTAGACCAATCAGCCTAGATGTTCAGGAGTCTTTGGGGAAAGAAGAAACTACAATTGAAAATTATTCTTCCCAAGATTCAAAATTAGGTCCCTTTAAAAATGCTTTCAACACATGATCTCACTTGATTTTTACACACCAAAAATCCTTGTTATACATATATTTTTAATAATTTCTAGATTAGATACCAAAACATAATTGCTTTCTTAATAATTTAAAATCTTTACAAAATACAATATTGTTTGAAACAACAGGTATATAACCTCTTAAATGTGTTAGTTCTCTTGTTGTTTCTGAATTCCTAGAAGATCAGATATACTCTAGGGTGTGTATGTGTGTACGTGTGTGTATATGTGTAGAAAGAGAGAGGAAGGTATGCTTATTACTTCACCGTAGACACTTGCCTTCTCGAAATAAAAAGTTTTAAAAGAAAACTTCAAAATTTAAATTGATAAAATATGAAAGGAATTATCCAAATCATTGAGGCTCTGTGAAAATGAAAATTCAATAGACTTTTATTTGCTTCAACACTGCAGATGTTTTTCGTTCCTTTGTGTTCCTTGGTGAATCCTAACAGGTGAATTCTTAAAGAAAGTATGGTCAGTGAATTCAGTTGACTATCAGGTTGTTTCAATTTTAAGTATCAAATACCTGGACATTTTCCTCTCAATTCAAATCTTTAATTTCCACTGTAACTCCAGCAAAAATAAAGAGCAAGCCCTTGAAATGGCTCAAATAGATCACTTATTTCAAGCCAGTGTGTATTTGAATAAATCTGCAAAGACTTTGAGTTTGACACTATAATGTCTTGATAGTTAAGACTTGTTATTGACTGACTCCATTAAAGTTGACATCTCGTAGTCAAAATCAAAATTTTGTTTCAGCTTCTAATTAAAATAAAGTCAGCTAAGAAAATAGGTTTATTTCTTTTTCTGTTGTTCTGGTTTTACTGAATGCATGAAACCTAATGGCTACCATTTGTCCTTAAATAACATTTCTTTCTTTCCTTTCCAGAAATATTCTTTGAGTCATTTATATAAGCATCCTCCTCCTTTTTGGTATTTTAGGGAGAAGTGATATCCAGTCTGTTGCCTAAGTTTTATAGACAAGTAATAACCAGTGACCTAATATTACGATTGTCTTATGAAGGGTTGTGGGACAACACTCTCACATTGAAACCTACATAGACAATGAGTTTTGTTTTGTAGATATGACTCCCACTGCCCTCACAGAATACACTGCCACAGCTTATAATTAGTCCTTCAAATAGTTCCCCAAGCCAATACATGAAACCATGAAATGAAAAGTAGTCATTCTCATTTTTTATAGGCTTATCCTTTTAAACAATGTACACCCCACTTCCCATTCCCCACTGTTTCACAGGACAGGAGGGCCCTGCTTAACTCTTGGTAACTTCTGCCTAAATAAGAAACTATTGAGAAGAGTATTCTTTTTTCTCCACTTGCAAAGAATATTACATTTTATCTACACTGTAAATACAATTTTAAAATATTGTTCAATGCTCAGAGGTCCATGAGCAATAAATAAGTTTTTAAACAATAAATTAAGTATGTTATGTTTTATTTATTCTGAACAAAAAGTACACATGGTTTCATTCCACCATTTCAGTGATCTAATTAGTGACTTCCAGGTGTGAGTGATAAACTATGTGACTGGAGTATTAGAGTTGCCAGCACACATTCATGAGGATAACATGTCAATCTTTGCATAATCAAGAAAGCAAGCATTCTACTGGAACGAGGAGAACTATTCCTTTTTTTCCACGTGTTTGTGGATGTAAAGACTGTATTTTTCCAAGTTTGAGCTCTGAGTTTTCCACTTCATTTTCAGCATTTAATTAGGTGAATTCAAAGAACGAATAAATGGAAACATTTATGCATTGTTTTCAAACATTTCCTGTAGCTTTCTAGAATGTTATATTTGTCTCTGATACATTTTCAAATTTCAGAGGAAACACCCGTTTTTGCTTATTTTAAGGTCAGCAGTAAGGTTATGTTTTTGAAATAATGTCTGGAGTAAAACTCAGAAGATGGAAAAACAAAATGGCAGATACTTCATTCCAGAGTATTAACTGTTCAAAACTCTGGGTTTCAGAGTCTCATCCTTGAGCTTGTATATACACAAAGCTCTAGGCCTAAATTCTAGTCACAAGGGTTCTTTGACCAAGCAGCAGGAAAGGGCTTTGTTGAATTCACACTTCAGCAACGTTTATAATCTTTCTAATACTAGTATTAACTTGTGAAAATGAGTACATAACTAGCAAGAGAAATATATCCAGTAATCTGTCATCTATGAGTCTCTTTGTTGCCAAGATGTTAGAATTTTTTATGAATTAGGTGTAAGACTGTTACTTCACATACTATCATCTGATCCGGTCATTCCCCTTTGGTATTTTACAAAAGAAATGAAAGCATATGTCCATGCAGCAAAGACTTAAACATGAACATTTATACAGCTTCATTTGTAATAGCCCAATGCTAGAAACAATATAAATGTCTACTATCAGGTGAATGAATAAACAACTTTGGTAGTAAAATACTACCCAGCAATAACAAGAATGAACTGTTAAACACTAAAATATAGATAAATCTTGGGACTCCTCTGTGGCTCAGTTTGTTGGATGTCTGCTTTCAGCTCAGGTCATGATCCTGGGGTCTGGGGATCAAGCCCTGTTGCGGGTGTCCCCACTCAGCAGGAGTCTGCTTGTCTCTCTCCCTCTGCCCCGCCCCCCAACTCATAAACGTGTGCATGCTCTCGCTCTCTCTCTCAATAAATAAAATCTTTAAAGATAAATTAAAAAATAAAATAAAATATAGACAAACCTTAAAATAATTATTCCAAGTGCAGTAAGCCAAACCAAAAAGGGGTACATACTATATGATTTCATTTATATAACATTTTTTTAAATGCAAACTAGTGATAAAACTAGTGATAAAAAATAGTGATAAACTATAGTGATAAAAAGGTGACAAACTAGTGATAAAACAGTGATAAAGAAGTGACAAACTAGTGATAAAAAATAGTGACAAAAAAGATCAGTGGTTGCCTAGGGATGGGTGGTACAGATTGGGGCAGGAGGAGTGACAAGAGATACAAGAAAACCTTTGAGGGTGACAGATAAGTTCTTTACCTTGACTGCGGTGATGAATACAGATGTCATAACTTATCAAACAGGCATGCTTTAAACATGGTCAGTGTAATATGCCAATTATGCCTCAACAAAACTTAAATAAAATATCACTTCATTTTCCCAGGCCTTACCTACTTCTACTGAAGTATCTAGTAAGTTTGACTCCTCCTCCTCACTGGAAATTCTTTAGTGGAAAAAAAAATAAAAGTGTTTTCTTTATCTTGGAGTCTTAATTACTGTTAGAGACAGAAGAGAGGATCGTGTGTCTTGTTTTCCTCCAGAAGAACTTCCAGGACTTGACTATTTCTCAGCTCTAGGTTGCTTCTCAGACCCAAATTACCTCCCTTCTCTTTCCTTGCAGGGGCACCAGGGACACTGCCTGCTTTTGTCTCCTCTCTATAGCTGCAGTGACACAGTCGGACTCCAGAATGAGTGGCAGGGGAATGGAATTTATTCTCTTTGAGACTTTGCATAGAGTGCTTATTATCGTACTAGCACTAGTGCTTTATTGGTCACTAATATGCTTAAATGAACCCATGTGTACTTTATGTTTCCATTTGTTTACTTAAAACAAAAAATACATGCTTAACTTATTGTTTGAAAAATTATCTGTTGCCCATAGGCCAGTGAGTCTTAGAGAAATGCAGAGTATAGCCCCTGGAACATAATAAGCATTCTGTAAAGTTACCTATATTATTAAGATTAATGTTGATTGATGTGATTATATTCACAAAATAAGCAGTTAAGCCCTTCACTTTTTAACATTTTATTATGATGTGAAAATAAGATAAATGACAACTCTAAGGAAATTGTAAAAGTTTGCAAATTGTACAAAAGTCTATAGTAGTCTTGAGTCCGTTCTCCTTCAGACATTAATTTGTAAAGCTGGGGCTCACCAAAATACCTCTGTCCTTCCGAGTACTCTGTAGGGTAAGGGTACCCCAGGACCTATACAATCAAAGGAAAACTACAGGTGTCCTCTTTGGCAAAGGAGCCATTCCTGTCCTAAAAACCCACAGGCTGGGTGATTTCCATTCTCCTGGGTCTCCATTCGGTATACTCTAGGTATTCCTTATTTTATTTAAACCTCATGACTGTCCTATGAAGTAATTAATATGCCTGTTTTCACATGAAGAAACAGTCTCAGAGAATTTATATAAAGCTACATAAAGCTAAAGATAGAGAGGTCATTCAAACCTTCCTGTTCTAAAGCCCAAGAATTCCCCATTATCTTTGGCCATGTTGTCACAGATGGACACTAAATATATATTTCTTTTTAAAAAATTCATATATATATATATGTACATATATATATTTCTTTGTTTTAGGGAAAATTCTAAAAGAGGCTAACGGAATATTTTGACTAACACGTATCAGTAAATAAAAATATTAGCAGTTAATATTTATTGATATGTTCTAAATACAACAGCTATCTAAGGTACGTTCTATCACTCTTTCCATTTTACAGATGAGGAAACAGAGACAGAAAAACCAGGTAACTTGTGTAAGGTCACATGGCTGGGATATGAGCCATGTTCCTAGACCCTAGAGCCTTAACCACCTTAACCACCACACAATACTGCTTGTGCTGGTTATTTTCATTTTGCCCCTCCAGATCATTCTCAACCCTTGTCCATAAGGCTCTGTGCCCTGGGACACTGAAATTTACGAACTACTTCAATAGGGCTCATTGGTCTCCCAGTTTTCAGTTAGATTGAGGAAAATTAAAAAGGCACCAGGAAATGAAAAGCCATCAGGAATTGCAAGGGATGAAGAAAGCACGTCTGGATATTTGTTCCTCTGGCTCTATCCCTCCAGGGCTGCAATTTGCCTATCACATGCCATCACTTCTCATGAGTTCTCAATCTTCGGTCTCCCTGGATGCTGGCCCAAGCTCTCTCTTCCATTGCTCCTGGACTCTTGGTGCTTCAGCATTCTCTGTTGGCTGCCCTTAGCCCTGCCCACATCTTGCTAAACTATGATTCATTAAACTCTCTTTTGCCCTTGTTGAGTGAGTGCTCCTTCTTCTTCCCAGATGACTGCTGACACACTGCCCCTGTAATAGATGCCATCATTCTTGTATCATTCCCAAAGTAAAAGTTCTGGGATGACCGCCCTCTTTCCCTTGATGTTGTAAGAAAACTGATAATCAGATCCCAGAGCCTGCAGACTTTAGCAGCTCTTGGTACAGTTTTGCCCAGGAGGGCGGAGGGTTTGGACCCAAGGTTCCTATAGTCCTGGACTTTTACCTCTCTGCCACTCATGCAAAGAAAGAAAAAGGTATTTCAGTGCCTTTTCAGCCCCTAATAAAGTAGACGGTAGTACTTTTTTTTTTTAAGATTTATGTATTTATTTGAAAGAGAGAGAAAGCGAGGAAGGGCAGAGGGAGAGGGAAAGAGAGAATCCCAAGTAGGCTTCACATCCAATATGGAGCCCAACACGGGGCTCAATCTCACGACCTTGAGATCATGATCTGAGCAAAACCAGAGTTGGAGGCCTAATCGAAGTGCCACCCAGGTGCCCCGAGGATAGTAAATTTTTATCAGATGCCCTAGTCTACTGTTAAGAGATAGAAAGGACAGGGGGAAATGGGGCTTAATCTTCTGTGGTTTGTGTTATTACCCTGTCTTACCAATGAAGAAACTGAAGCACCAAAGAGGTAAATAACTTACCCAGGGTCATGAATCTAGTGAATGGTGGAACTGTGCTCACACTCAGAAACTCTGGCATTAGACGCCCCCTGTCTGCTCTCAGTCACGGCAGCAGGTAGGATCCTGAGGAACAGATGGTGTGCTCTGGTGGCCAATGAGCCCCATGGTCCTCCTTGAGTGAAGCGTCTGGCTGCTTAAGTTGCTGGGGTTGCCCTCATCAGCTATTATCACCTTCTACTATCATTATATCCCCTCTCCTACCTCTAGGCTCCATGAGGACAGGGACAGCATCTTGTTGGCCTTTGCTGTCCCCACTGGCTACTGTGGTGACTAGCGTCAAATACCGCAAACATTCACTGAAAAAAATCAGGAGACTGAAATTTCTAACTTACTGATAAAACTATAACTTCTTGAGGGGCTAATATCCAAAATATATAAAGAACTTACATGATGTAACTCTAAAACAACAAATAATCTAATTAAAGAATGGACAGAAGACCAGAATAGAAAAGTCTCCAGGGGCACCTGAGTGGCTCAGTTGTTAAGTGTCTGCCTTCAGCTCAGGTCATGATCCCAGGGTCCTGGGATGGAGCTCTGCATCCGGCTCCCCACTCAGCAGGAAGCCTGGCTTCTCCCTCTCCAACTCCCCCTGCTTGTGTTCCCTCTCTCACTGTCTTTCTCTGTCAAATAAGTAAATAGAATCTTTAAAAAAAGAAAAAGTTTCCGAAGAAGATATACAGATGGCCAACAGGTACATAAAAAATTCTCAAAATCACTAATCGTGAGAGAAATGTAAATCAAATCCACCGTGAGTTATCACTTCATATTAGTCAGAATCACTAGTACCCAAAAGACAAGAAATAACAAGTGTTGGCGAGGATGTGGAGAAAAAAGAACCCTCATTAACTGTTGGTGAGAATGCAAATTGGTGCAGCCACTGTGGAAAACAGTATGGAGGTGCCTCAAAAAATGAAAAATAGAAATACCATATGCTCCAGTAATCCTACTACTGGACCCAAAAAAACAAAAACACTAAATCAAAAAAATATATGTACCCTTATGTTTATTGCAGTATTATTTACAATTATTGCAGCCAAGATATAGAAACAACCCAGGTATCTATCATATACACATGATATATATTTTTATATATATTATATTGTGTTATATTATACTATATTATTATTATTATGTATTTTATATATATATATTCCTAGCCATAAAAAAAAGAATGAGATCTTGTCATTTGCAATAACATGGATGGACCTTGAGGGTATAATGCTAAGTGAAGTAAGTCAGAGCCAGAAAAACAAATACCATATGATTTCACTTATATGTAGACTCTAAAAACAAAACAAATGAACAAACAAAACCAGACTCTGAAACACAGAGAACAATCTGGTAGTTGTCAGATGGGAGGTGGGTGGGGGAATGGGTAAAATAGATAAAGGGAATTAAGAGGTTCAAACTTACAGGTACAAAATAAACAGTCCCAGAGAAGAAAAGCATAGCATAGAGAATACAGTCAATAATATTGTAACAATATTGTATGGTCATAGATGATAACTACACTCATTGTGGTGAGCACTGAATAATGCACAGAACTGTCAAATCACTATATTGTACACCTGAAACTAAGATAACATTGTATGCTAATTTTACTTAAATTTAAAAAACTGCATCCTCTGATGAAAACAGAAGTGGAAATCACAGACAGGGACTTGTGGTGGCTAAGAGTACTGTCTAAGGAGAAAGACTGAGTATGTCCCCTAAGTTCAAACACTTAGCAGCAATTTAACCTTGAGCAAGATGCTCTGGTTCCCTATGCTTCAGCTCCCTCCCCTGTGAAATGGGGCTTATGATCACGTGGTCTTTCTTACAGACTATGGTAAGGATTAAATGAAATAAAACTAAAGTCTTGTTGAACGGCCATATCAAGCACTCGATCATTCTAAGTGGATATTATTACTATTTTCTTTTTTTTTTCAAAGATTTTATTTATTTATTTGACAGACAGAGATCACAAGTAGGCAGAGAGGCAGGCAGAGAGAGAGGTGGAGGCAGGCTCCCCGAGGAGCAGAGAGCCCGATATGGGGCTCGATCCCAGGACCCTGGGATCATGACCTGAGCTGAAGGCAGCTGCTTAACCCACTGAGCCACCCAGGTGCCCCTATTACTATTTTCTTAATCACAGGGTGATCTCTGAGAAAAGAAAGAACTGTGGGAGCCTTCCATGTTTAATACAGAATGAGGGTAGAATAGAATATGCCTGCACTAAACACAGCAACACAGGGTTCACTCCCAAAGAAAGCACTAAGTGCTCACGAGGAACACTGGCATTGAAACATCTTACACCAAAGACTTGTAAGTTACATGATAAGATAGTAAGATTTACTGAGAGACTTCTATATATCATCACTTACTCCTTTAGCAAACAAATTATTTGACAATTACTCCTTTATTTAATAAAACTTCCTTCTGATATAAAACAGCCCAATATGCAGCATTACTTACAAGTAGGGAATCCATAGGGCTAGAATGTACAGGTGGAAAGACTTTTGTGGGGGAACAGGGGAGATGGAAGGGGAATGTTTGAAGACATGAGTTGGGAGAAGTAGAGAGAAAGAATGGGAAAATTCGGAACAAGTAAATTATCCAATTAACAATAGATCTTTTGTGTTAGCTTCTTTGACGCAAAAGCATAACTGTGGGTAACTTTCAGATTTCAAAGTTGGACTCTTACTCTTAAGGAAGCATTAACTGGATCCACTGACAATAACTCAGTTTATAAAGAAATGGAGGAGTGAGGCTTTAGTTCCTTTTCCAACTTCAGAGGTGAATTGTTTAAGTACATCCTTGAGATGTGTCTTAACTTGTGCTTCCAAAATGTAACACCATACGATGATTTACAGACCATTGATGCCCAGCCAAATAATTTCTTCACTTCGGTTTCTTTTATGTTAAATAAAGATGAAAGATACTCTACTTAAGTATTATTAAAGGAAAAAAAAAAAATGGGAAGAAAGAGGAAACCTCAAGTTATCTCAAGAGAGAGTTGATACAAAATACACCCTACTAGGAAACTGATGAATTAGGTTAAGAGAATAAAGCATAATTCTCCACAATTACCTTTGGGAAAAGATGAAAAATCACTCTTGAGTAAAATGAAAGGACTCAACTCATGCGTGGCTTCCCTGAAATTCTCATTTCTGTTGTGTAGTTCTCTCTATAGCATCTATTTTTTCTAGAGTTTATAATAATAGAATTTTGAGCAATGAGAAAAGAAAAATGGCTGAACTATATACTAAAAATCTTGCAAATCCAATTTTATCATTGTCATTCTGGTTTTTGTTAATAAAATCTTCCACCATCATGGCTTTGTTTAAGGGAAACATTGACTTATACAGTTCCTAGTAACCCCTTTACATGTTTTTCTCACACAGGAAACAAGAAAACCATCTCTCCATCCTTTTCCCATTTGAGTAAATTTATTTCCTAGCAACAGCTAGCCATCTGGTTTCTAACAAACACAGTGGCACAATTTCTCCACTTTGAAAGCAAAATAACAACATTATGAGGATTATAAAAATACTAGTTAACATTAATTGGGCACTTAGCCTGTACCAGACCTTTTGTGAAACATTTTACATGCATTATCTCATTTAATCTTCTAATGACTCTCCAAAATGGATAATTCTATTATCCCCATTTTACAAATTAGGAAACTGGAGCTAACAGAAACCATGTCACAAAGGAATTCTTATCAAATAGGATGCATTTATCTCTAGGTAACTAAATACTGAATTCTAATTGGCATAAGCAGAAACATCACTTCCTTAATCCTGGAGGCTTAGCAGTAGGATGGGACTTGAGTGTTGACTTAATCCAAATCTATTTTACATTTGCTTAATCCTCAGAACTGTATGAGGATGACTGCATCAGGTCTGGGATTCACATGAGTGCAGAATAATACCTAGAAGAGCACTCTTCCAAGATGCCCCTAGCTAAATTCCTCTTGCGTCTCGGTGGCCCAAAGTAGATGAGATGACCTTTCCTGACCTTTCCAAATGGTGCAGGGGTTGGAACTGCCCTGACTGACAGCTAAATTAAAGCTCATGCCTGTTGGCATTGAAATCCAATTTATAAAAATGGACAATTTTAAGAATGCTTCTCTCTAGTTCTATTCTGCTTAAGCTAAACTTGAAGGTTAAAATATCCATGGGTTAAATTTGTTTGAATTTTTATAAATTGTTTTTGTCAATTATTTAGTAATTGTCAGAATTATTAAAAATTATTGGGACTATGGGGGCACCTGGGTGACACAGTCAGTTAAGTGTCCGACTCTCGGTCTCAAGTAGGGTCAGATGATCCCAGAGCGTTAAGACCAAGCCCTGCATGGGGCACTGTGCTCAGCATGGAGTCTGCTTGAGACTCTCTGCCCCTCCCCACCCCTCACATGCTCCCTCTCTAAAATAAAATCTTTTAAAAAATTACTAGGACTACAAAAATTATACATGGTACCATTTATTTAAAAACTAAAGTGTGCATCTCTGTAGGGCTTATTTTCTCCATTTAAGACAACAATAGTATTTTCAGTTTTGTGTAAGTCAGTTTTCCCTGGGTTTGTGGATATAAATGGGGTTACATTTATGAGCTCCACCATGTTATCTTCTAGCTCTAGGGCCCAACTCCTAATAAAGTCCTATGGTTCTCCCTGAAAGTTCACCCAGCTTGTTTTGGGGAGCTCCAAGTTGGGCCTGACTGCTTACGGGTTTGAACTACTGTTCTTCCAAATGCCCTAGGTGCAAGTCATGTCTCTTCTTACCTCTTCTCTTCTCTAGTACCTTCTGCCAGGAGCCACCACGTCCATAGAACATGGCATCTTCTGCCCCATCTCTCTGCACTTTACACCACTGTTGCTTTTAATCCAGAACCTCAAACACCCTAAGCAGAAAATGATGCCCTTTTGCCCTCCTTTGTGCTTATGATACTGACTGTACCCCAGAGTCTTACACAATTCCAGGTTAAAAACAACTATAGGAGGAAAGCCTTTCCTTCATTCAGGTTAAACACAGCCCTAAGGGATAGGACAAGAAGTTCAGTTCCTCAGAAAGTTTTGCACTCTTTCCCAACTCTTTTCTTCCCAGGTTCCCAAATTCTCATGCAAATTTTTATGCAAATAACCTCTAAAGGATTCCTTATGTAGTTGTCAGACCCTGCCCTGGCATTTCTGAATCTCTATGATGGACACAATATGAATTCAAGCCATAACCCTCTTAAGAGTATTTCTTCCAACAAAAACATTTTTGCACTAAAATGACTTTCCATGTGGTATATATATACAGTGGAATACTATGCAGCCATCAAAAGAAATGAAATCTTGCCATTTGCAACAATGTGGATGGAACTAGAGGGTATTATGCTTAGTGAAATAAGTCAATCAGAGAAAGACAACTATCATATGATCTCCCTGATACGAGGAAGTGGAGATGCAACGTGGGGTATTTGGGGGGTAGGAAAAGAATAAATGAAACAAGATGGGATTGGGAGGGAGACAAACCATAAAAGACTCTTAATCTCACAAAACAAACTGAGGGTTGCCAGTGGGAGGGGGTAGGGAGAGGGTGGTGGGGTTATGGACATTGGGGAAGGTATGTGCTATGGTGGGTGCTGTGAAGCGTGTAAACCTGGAGATTCACAGACCTGTACCCCTGGGGCTAATAATACATTATATGTTTATAAAAAAATTTAAAAAAAAATTTTAAAGACAAAAAATAAATAAAAAAGTAAAATAAAATGACCTTCCAAGTTTGTATATCATATGCTAATAAATATTTTTGCTGGACATTAGTCTAAAAATTTGCAAGATCCTTTGAGTTCCAACATGATGTAACAGAACTCTTTAGGTAGAAGAGGACTTACTGAATCATTTCATTCAAGACAAAGGAGTCTGTCATGAAATTAACAGAACTTGTGTAGATACAATAACCACATCGATCAAATTTTAATTACGCCCACTGAAGACCTTATCTTTGTATTGGCATGTCCCTAGAAATTTATAATAAATAAATAAATAAATAAAGTTATTATCACAGTGAGGTCCCAAGAAAGTACCAAAAAGGAGAAAGAATTGTGACAGACATGTCTCAAACACTGTTTCAGAAAATACCAAGATTTTCTTAGTACTTAAGTTAGACTTTATTACCATAAAAGTTTTTAATTAACTATACAGTTACTTACAGTTCTTTACTTTCAATCTTAGATATCAAACATCATCAGAATTTTGCTCAATATTTTTTTCATTTTCTACTTCAGTGAACTGTCACACCTTCTGTTACCAGTTATCCAAAAGTTGTGCATCAGAAACACAAATTGACCTTCCTAAACAAGAACTACAAAAATTTCCAATTCCTACTGAATGAATTTTAAGTATTTATGCTTAAATCTAAATAACATGTCAGTATAGAATAATATAATCTAGAAACTAATATAATATAAATCTATGCTTCCCTACATTGGTTTAATGCCTTTATTGACCTGTGGACTATGGGGGGAAAAAAAGGCAACCTCTTTGCAAATTGTTTTTGAAATCAAATCTGTCATAGCTAGGTTGGTGTAACTAATAACTTGGTAAGGTAGTTAGTAATAAAGTAGATCCACTTTATCAAACTGACCTCATTAACTTGTTTTTTGTCCAGATGGAACACTTGACCAGAACTTGTAGAGGCAATTTCTTCATAGACTTTATATCCAATATGGCCCCTGTCATCACAATCTCCAGTGAGCACAAATACCACCTATGATATTTTTAAAAAAAGAAGACAATTTAAAGGGTTTTCCGAAATCAATATGAGTTTATTGAGTACCTATTACATGTTTATATGCTACTAGTACAGTGGAATATATACATTATTATATATACATCATACATATATAATATACATATATACATATATAAATGTATATAATACCATACATCATATATATATGTATATATCCATCCCTATATCCATGCACTTTGCAAAAGACTTTGAAGTCCCTCTTGTTTAGGAGGTGGAGTTAATCTGTCATCTTCAAATGAAAGCTTGGACATATGATTTGCTTTGGCCAGCAGCCCAAAGCAAAAGGGACATTCTATCAGTTCAAGCTTACATTCAAGAGCTTGTGTATCTTGTGTATCTTGTGTATCTAGATACCTTGTGTATCTTGTGATCTAGCACTTGATATATACTTCTTCTGCCTTGGCCATGAAAAGAACATGTCTAAACTAGCCTACTGGTCTCAAAAAATGGTGAGAAACCTGTGAGACAGAGCCAAGTCACCCTAGAGATCAGCCTAGATAAGTCAAACCCAAACTCTCCCCAGACACACAAGTGAGCAAGCCTCACCTAGATCAACAGAGCCCTGAAAATATGTGACAAATAAATGTGTGTTGTTTTCAGCCACTGAGAGGTAGAACTGTTTGTTACACAGCAAGAGCTAACTGATACAACAAGTAACTGACTAAGAGGAGATTCCACATAGGAGGTGATATTTGAGACATAGGCCTATGTTTTTGTCAGTTAAAAAGATAAGATGGTAAGAAGAACCTTCATTAATCCCCAATCATTTCCTCTCTGTATCAAAAAACAAGGTATTAATATGTACAAATATTACATATCAATGTAATATGTTAAATTAAATGACACATAGGTATTGGAGTACATGTATACAGATCAATAGTTATAATTATTGGCATTTGCCATACAAAGTTTAGTCAAAGAGGAGAGACAACTTCTCAATGCCATAAAGGTATAACTTCTTTTATTGAACTTGTCTTTATTGTGCTTCACAGATACTACATTTCTTACAAATTAGAGGTTTGTAGCAACCTTGCAACAAGCAAATCTATCAGCACCATTTTCCAACAACATTTGCTCACTTCATGTCTCTGTGTCACATTCTGGTAATTTTTGCAATATTTCAAACTTTTTCATTATTCATATATTTGCTATGGTGATTCATGATCAGTGAGAATGACTTGCTGAAAGCTCAAATGATGGTTAGCATTGTTTAGCAATGAAGTATTTTTTAATTAAGGTATATATATATTTTTAAGATATAATAATACTTCACACTTAAGAGAGTACAGTATAGTATAAACATAACTTCTACGTACACAAAAATTCACTTGGCTTTATTGTGATTTCTGCTTTATTATGGTGGTCAGAACTGCACCCACAGTATCTCCAAGGTATGCCTGAATTCCTCCCAGCTGTATTCAGATAGAAAATTTGGGGGCTGATTCCTACTCACTTGTGACTGTTTCTGTTGGATAAGCTGGAGCACCTCGTGAGTGAGCCGATAATCCTTGGACCGTGCATCAGTGAAAACATAGATGAAAGAGCCAGGAAGAGAAATTTCTAAGGCAATTTTTATAGCTCCAATACTCATTTCTGGACAATCGCCACCACCCTGTTGAGGAGCAGAGAAAAAAAAATTGCGATTATTTCATCAATAAAAAAGGAAGGAATATTTTAGTTACAGCAAGTTGCTTTAGAAGCTGTAGAGCCGATCAAGTTCTCTTCACATTTATCTTCCATTGGTTTGCCACTGGATTGATCACTTTGCTTACCAGGAGATGGAAAAGACATAAAATGATGTGGAGAGCGAAAAACATATATTTATGGATAAATTATAAATTCATCCCAAACACACAAAATAATAGAAAGTTTTATGTTTTTCACTTAATTAGATGTTGATTCACTCTCCATTCCCTAACCTATTTCATATATCCCTCTTTTCTTATCCCTTATTTGATGACCTTGAGAGTAGCAATCAGAAGAGAACTTCCATGAACGCCCACCACGATATCTATTAATCGAGCCACATGCCCTACCTTTACAGTGAAGGAATCATTTGGGCAGAACGAGGGCTAACTACTCACATGTGACTAATCAAAAACACAGCTCTTATTGCTGTTACCTCTCTCTACTCCATTGCCAAACATTCCTCTTTACTGGGTCATTCCCTCCAGCAAACGTACGTACTGGTATATCTCCCATACCTCAAGCTTTTGCTCAACTGTTACCTATCAGGGGAGCCTCTCATGACCACCTTACATAAAATACACATTCTTTGTCACTCTTTTCATTCTGCTTTATTTTTCCTACTAACACATGATCTCTGTGTTTTATTTTCTACTTGTATAGACTTAATATATTTTCCTGAACAGTAACAGTCCACATCGTAGGAAGAATTCTTCTCACATTTATTTCATTCAAAATTATATGGATTTATAGATTAAACTGTAAGAATGCTGTATTTACAGTTTTCTATATTTTAAATTTAGGATTATATCCTTCTGTTCCATGTCATCGATGTTCTTCAAAATTATAGGTTTTAATGATTGCATAATATTCTGTCTGTACCCCATAATTTAGTTAACCATTTCCCTACTGTTGATCAATGCTCTTTCAAATTTTCCTCTATTATAAATATATAAATACAAATCTATTTTATATATGTGTATATACATTATATTATTTTTTATATTACACTATTATATTATGTATACATACGCATGTATATATATTTACATAATGTCTGATTATTTCCTTAGCATAGATGTCAATAACCACAGGGCCAAGGGAATGGACTTTCAACCAATATGTTTTGAGCAATCCAGAACTGCTAAACACCCTGCTAGGATTTAGATACACAAAGAGGAATAATAAGCTAAAGTATCTTGTCCTTAAGGAACTCTAGAAAAGACAACCAAATAAAAAGTAAGAGAGCTTGGGGTTAATGGGGGGCCCTATGTTTCTATAGTCCACCAGAATTCAATAAGTAAGAGCTCTTTCTCAAAAAGAAAATAATTACTTGACAAAAGGGATAAGGTTTTTACTTTAAACTCTGGAGATTCTACTTGATTCTCCTACTGGGGCTGTTCTCAGGCTTTAAACAGTTTCAGATGGTGATACAATATCCTGAGCACCATAGATCTAATCAGGGTCAAAAGAGTCAGGCATTTGAACTGTTTACACCGCAGTTTGCACAAACTGGAGAATCTTTTCTTGCTTTGGATCGCACTCAAAGCTTACAGGCTGGGAGTACCATTTATTAAATGAGTTGGAACAGAGCCCCAGTGGTTATAAAACACTTCTAAAATTGAGACACCCGTGGAATATTATGTCACTTTCTTAATGGTAGCAGACTGAACACTGTAGTAACCTGATCTTCACTGCTAAGAAGACATCAGCCAAAGACGCCCAGAAATTTTACTGTTAACAGTCCTTTCTATTTTTGCAGGACTGACCACTTATCCATCATTACTTACGTGTATGTAATGATAATAGATAATACTGTTCTCAAAAACTTGTATATTTGTATCTTCAGACTGTACTTACCTCCCAAATTCCAATTTTACATTTTTTTAAAGATTTATTTATTTGAGAGAGAAAGGGAGAGAGATTGGGATGGGGGCAGAGAGAGAGGATCTTCAGACTCCCCGCCCAGTGCAGAGCCCCAGTTGGGGATTGAGCTCACAGCCCATGAAATACTGTAAGGGCCTATTTAGCCAGAGTGGCTCCACCTCGGTTGAACAGCCATTTTGTTGTTCATGCAGTAAAACTTAAATTGACCCTGCCCCCCAACCCCCCAGGGGAACTTACTTAAAAGAAAGTCTGGAAAACCAGTCCAAGGTAACAAAGCCCAAATACAAGGGTGGGTCAGGTCAGGTAGAGATAACAGCCCAAATGCAGGGATGAGTGGGGTCAGGTGGAGACATCGAATCAGTAAAGCATGCATACGGTCTCCCTAGCTACCAAGGAGTGTGGGCCCCACCTTTTGGGGGCCAATTCTCACCAAAGTGATAGGCTAGTGCAAATGTCTACTATGGGGTGAACTGTAGTTCAATTGGCCACCCGTGTGTGACCTAGCATGACTATGCAGCTTTCTCTGTGTATTGCAATCTCATTGGCCACCTGTGTGTGGCCAGGCCCAACCACATGGCCTTTGCCCTTAAAAGCTAGTCTGTGGGGGCGTCTGGGTGGCTCAGTGGGTTAAGCCGCTGCCTTCAGCTCAGGTCATGATCTCAGGGTCCTGGGATCAAGTCCCACATCGGGCTCTCTGCTCAGCGGGGAGCCTGCTTCCCTCTCTCTCTCTCTCTGCCTGCCTCTCCATCTACTTGTGATCTCTCTCTGTCAAATAAATAAATAAAATCTTTCAAAAAAAAAAAAAAAAGCTAGTCTGTAAAGAAGAGAGAGGTGGTCCTCTCTGTAAGGACCGGTCTGTTTGACGGTCGGTTTGATTCTTGATGCCTGGCGCGAAATAAAGCTTTGCTTGACCTTCGCTTTCTATCAGTCTTGCTCCTTTGACCATGGACCCATTATTGGGGACCCAACAATACCACCAGAGCCAAAACCAAGAGCCAGAGGCTCAACCGTCTGAGCCACTCAGGCAACCCTAATACTACATTTTCCATTGCCTGTTAAGCATCTACTGCAAGGGTGTCTGGGTGGCTCAGTTGGTTTAGCGTCCACCTTCAGCTCAGGTCATGATCCTAGGGTCCTAGGATCGAGCCCCAGGTTGGGCTCTCTGCTCAGTAGGGATTCTGCTTCTCCCTCTGCCTCTGCCCCTTCCCACCCATTCATTCTCTCTCACTTTCTCTCAAATAAATAAATAAATAAAATCTTTAAAAAAGAATCTCCTAGATGTTTTAAGGGTCTTCACAATTCCAAGGGTCTAAAATAGAACTCATTATATTTTCCCCAACCATGTCTTTCCTATTTTTGTTAGTGGAACTACCTGCTTCCATATTCAGGTTCAAACCTAAGTCATCTTGACTCCTCCCTCTTCCTTCACCTAATCAATGGTCAAACCATATTCCTCTACTTCTGTCATGAATCAGTACCTTCCCTTCCCCCTTATTTCCCACAATTCACTCTTCTTATCATTGATTTTGTTACAAGTATAGCCTCCCATCTCGCCTTCTGCTCTGCCTAGCAACAAACTTAATTTTTCCTTCAGTAAAGAGCTCTCAGTACCATATTTCTACTTAAAATCTTTCACTACTTGTGTTGGATCAAATGCTCTTTCTAGTTTCCTATCTCTTACTGCTCCCTCTTCATAAATTGCTTCCTTTAAGCTAAGACTACTTCCTATTCTTTAAATATGCCCCTTTCTTTGTACTGTAATGCCTTAGGACTTTCATTCATCCTTCTACTGTTCCATTTACCATCAACACTCCTCATCAACATATGCATGGCTCGTGGCACCTGGGCGGTTCAGTCTACAGTCTGTTAAGCCTCTGCTTTTAGCTCAGGTCATGATCCCAGGATGGAGCCCCGCACAGAGTTCTCTCCTCTGCAGGGAGTCTGCTTCTCCCTCTCCCCTTCCCACCACTCATGCTCTCTCTTTCTCTCTCTCTCTCTCAAATTAATAAAATCTTTAAAAAGTATATGCATGGCTAAATTATCCCATTTTGTATAAGCTCATTGATAGCAGTAGCTGTGCTTTGTCAAGTCCTTAAGTCCTGAGTGCATAACATTTGCTGGCATATAGTAATCACTGAGTAAATATTTGACTAATTGAACTATTTTCCATCTAAGGCTGAGATGATATGCCTTCCCCTTTAAAACTTTCTCTTTTCTTCCAGTCAAATATACTTCTTCACTCTTCAGCTTTACTTTAATATGCTTTACATATCAATGATATAGCATGTTTTCCTCTGCATAATAGTTATTTAGAGAGATTGTCATGTGCTAAAAAAAACGTCCTTAAACAAGCAGTTGTGTGCTGAGAAGGTGGGAACAGCTATTGGACATGTTAATAACTTTAATATATTGCATAGGAATAACTCTTACTTGAAGCCAACTTTGCACATCTGTAAAGAATATTCTTGACTGTTCAAAAAACTAGGTTCCTATTGTATTTTCAAAAGCTTGAACAAAAACATTCCTCAACTGTGCTTGACATAATCCACCTGAATGTGAATCACATTATAAAATTTACCCATTCCACAAGCATTTGTTAAATGGCCAAGTATACAATAAAGCTAGCTCTGTGGTAGACTAATTCTAAAGAGAGATTAATTATCTTTTGCTAATTGTCACCTAATATTAAGGGGTTGGGAGAAGTCTTCTGTCTATGGGCCAAAAATCAGAACAGCTAAGTAATCTCCAGGGATATAGCCTAGGAATGACAAGAATGATAAGCCCTGTCCAGTTAGTAAAGGACAAGCTTTGAGCCACTTGACTTGTGTTCAAATTTACTCTAAGAGGACGTAGGGATGCCTTAGTTCATCTCAAAACATCACCCAGAAGTAGACTCTAGAGACCACTAGAATCCTTGGAAGTTACTCCAGATGAATGCATCCCACTGAGATCCCTCCATATCTTCAGACTCATACTAAAACTTGAAGGTAGCCCTAAAAAAAATCCATGTGTTGAAATGGAACCTCTAAGCCTTTTAGTACTTTTTCACCCTATAAGTTTGAGTAGAGAAGTTTGAAATCACATTTTAATAAAACCTACATGGTCGACAAGATTTTCTATAAATATCGGAACCACCTTATTCTACTGAAAACAGCACCTCTGTGAAACACTGAACCTCGTATACAATAAGCTTAACACTGGTTAATGCCCAAAGGAAAGAGTGTGATGAGCCAATAGCTTTAACTCCAGAGAATTTCACAAATATAATTGCAAATAAAAGGCATTCTTTTTCTTCCTTAAACTCTTTTATATCATACTCTCAAAACAAAGTCTTTAACTCTTACGGAGAAATTAACATAAAGTCTCAAAGCAGCCAGAAAAACAGGGGAATGTCAAGTCAAAAGGAAACAGTTTGATCCATGTATGTCAGAAACTCATAGTGGATGTATATCAGTGTTTTCTTTCTTTCTTTCTTTCTTTCTTTCTTTCTTTCTTTCTTTCTTTCTTTCTTTCTTTCTTTGTCAGAGAGAGAGAGTACACACAAGCAGGCAGAGTGGCAGGCAGAGGCAGAGAGAGAAGCAGGCTCCCTGCCGAGCAAGGAGCCCGATGCGGGACTCAATCCCAGGACCCTGGGATCACGACCTGAGTGGAAGGCAGCGACTTAACCAACTGAGCCACCCAGGCGTCCCTCTTTTTTTTTTTTTAAGATTTTATTTATTTATTTGACAGACAGAGATCACAAGTAAGCAGAGAGGCAGGCGGGGTGGGGGTGGGGAAGCAGGTTCCTTGTTGAGCAGAGAGCCCAATGTGGGGCTCCATCCCAGGACCCTGAGATCATGACCTTAGTCAAAGGCAGAGGCTTAACCCACTGAGCCACCCAGGCACCCCGGAAATCAATGTATTCTTTCCAACAAAAAATGATTATGCTGCCCTGAATTTCACACTTGCAGACACAGATTATATTATAATCATACTGACTACGTATCAGTTAGAAGTTGTCCTCAGGAACAACTCTTCTCTTTCCAAAATAGTACAATATCTTTAAATCATTACCTTTTTGTTTAGCTAGGTTAGTGGATAACTGAAAACAAAAAATAAATGTTAACCAATAATTTATATCTTAGTGAAACTATTTGTCTATCTCATTGTGGATATATGTTCTAGAAAAGAAAAAAATTTTTTTACAAATGAAGTTAACATATAATGTTATATCCTTATTAAAAGCTCCCTATGTGATACTTGAGTCTGAATTTCTAATCATTTTAAATCATAAATAATCACTAAAATTATCTAGAAAAGGAATACTACAGATATGAGCTAAGACAATGGCCACTAACAAACCTAAAGTAGTTTTTGAGCATTTGAAATATGGCTAGTTAAACTAGTGAACCAAATATTTTATTTTACTTTAATGAATTAAAATTTAAATTGAAAAACTAAAGAAGTACTAATTTTTCACACTGATGACATGTTGATATGGTCATATTTTGGAGAAAACTGAGTTAAATATTAAAATTAAGCTGTTTTTAAAAATTACACATGTGGCTCATCATATTTCTGTTGGACAGCTCTGCTTTAGAATGATACTTGGTTTAGTTACGTAGGCTTCATTCTAGATTGTTATTTGTAAGATTATTGCTTTGCTCTAAAAGACTTCCATCAACTTTGCTTCCTGGCAGAAGTTATTAAGAAGAAAATTCAAGTTGCTTTGATTTACTATGGATGAGGAATCAAATGAAAATCTATTCCAAAAATCTATAAGTTATTGACTTTGTTTAAATATATATATATACACACACACACACACATATATATATACATACACACACATACACACACACACAAAGTTTATAAACAAAGTTTTTGCACATTTATATAAATATATTGAGATACATATATATTAGAAACTCATCCCACAGGTTTGCTAATAGTCTTTCTCAAATCACTGTCTGATCATCTGATTTGTAAACTAGTTTTGGCAGAAGAGGACTAAAGGGAATCATTGCCAAAATGTCCATACTTATAAATAAAATTCACAAAATCAGATACTTTCAGGTTGATTTATGTCGAACTCACGCACAGATTTTTAAATTGGGGGCAACGGACTTGCAACTGAAACCCCAAACATAAACTATTTTACGTTAGTTCCAAGCTTTAAAAAAGGAGTCCTTTAAAAAAAAAAAAAAAAAACTTAACATTTTATGTTTTGACTTGAATACCAAACGGGAAAAAAAGTAAAAGAGTATTCCATTAAACATCTATTATGGAGAAACTGAGAATTGATGAAGTTGAATCTATGAAAAGCCTCATTAATTTAATTGACACTTTTACTGGTAATAAGACACCTTACTTATACTAAGTCAGTGGATGTCCATTCTAAGCCAAGCACTAAGACGGTACCGTCACATGCACCGTAATCGAGTCTTTACATCGGTTGATGAGGTAGGAGTCATTGTTAGCACATTATATTGCCAGCGCACTAAATCTTGAAAATCCCTGTCCTAGGGGTCACACGGCTACTAAGTGAAAGCGCAGAGACGGGAACTCGATTCTGCCTGGTCTGAGAGTTCGTGCGAACTCCACTGGGGCATTTTATTACCTTCCTCTGCTTCTGTGACTGCGAGCAAGTAGCTTGTCAGAGGAAAAAAGGTTCTCCTTCTTCAAGATACCCACAGCATATTGTTCACTCTTCTACTGAAGCATTTGTTGAGTGTGTTAGAATTTATCTGTTTCCTCCCACTAGTTTTTTGTTCCTTGAGGAACTCAGGAAGTGTTCCTTTGTAGTTTGATTAATGAAGGGATAAATGAACAGTGAGGAAATGGGTGAATGAGATTGTGCAAAAGAAGCAATCTTGACACAATCTAGGCAAGCTTTCTGTGTTCAGCCTGAGTTTACTCAGGCCTAGCCTGTCTGCTTTCAAAGTAATATAATTCCAGAGCTAAGCCTCCTAAACGTACAAGTATATTCTTAGTGGCATCTAAAACTAACTCCCTCCAGCTCTCATATCTCTGCATCTCTGTCTCTTTGTCTCTCTCCCTCTGTCTCCCTCTCTCAATCCTGGCATGCTGTCAGCTTTAATATTTAACAAAAGAAAACAAACATGGTTATGGAACTGTATCTCCCAAAATCTCATAAACCTGCACACGTACACAAAAATGTAATGCAGGAAGGGCCTGACTTGGCTAACTTTGCGTTTTTCCTTGAGCTCTGAAATAGAACTTATCTGTATCAGTAGGCATATTCTTGCTCTGTATTTTTTTTTTAAGATTTTATTTATTTGACAGACAGAGATCACAAGTAGTCAGAGAGGCAGGCAGAGAGAGAAGAGGAAGCAGACTCCCTGCGGAGCAGAGAGCCTGATGTGGGGCTCGATCCCAGGACCCTGAGATCGTGACCTGAGCCGAAGGCAGAGGCTTTAACCCACTGAGCTACTCAGGTGCCCTCTTGTTCTGTATTTTGATATTCGTTTTATCTTAATAATTTGATTGATGGTTATGATTTACTAAGCTGCCAAAGACACTTCAGATAGAAAAAAATGGGTAGTGGAAAAACAGAAGCACGTGAACTTTTACAGTAAATGTCGCTCCTGGAATTAAAGAAAGAAAAAAAAAACTGTAACCTCAGAGTTGCAGTGATAATTGTGTAAAAACAAAAAATAAATTCCTGAAAAGCAAGATAAAATAAGAATGAAGAGAAATCTTATCAGTCAAGGGAGTAATAAAACAGAGATTATCACGCTGTCTTTTCTAAATACAAGACAATGTGGGAGTAGCACTGAAGTAAACTGAACCTTTAAACCCTGAGAGGAGCTGGAAAAAAAATGAGGTCCCTATCCAAATCCTAATGGGAAAATGCTCATCAAACAATGGGTCAGAGTACTAGGAGGGCTAATCTCAGAGCAGGCCCTTACCCTTACCCCATGCCTTATTATTTCTCTTCTAGTCAACTCATATCCCTTCTTTTAGTCTCATCATCCATTTTTACTGAACTATTGTTTATACCAGTCGTTTCTCAGATAAGCTTAACTCCAAGCAATGAACAAATGAAACATTTTTGGTAGGCTCATGCCTAAGTCCAAAATAAGTATTAGTGGCCTTGTAATACTTACCCTTATTCTAACATAACTATCACCTACTAAGCCTTGTTTCAAAGGCAGACTTCATTTTTCCTTCAGGTGAATACCCACTGCTTCGAATGTCTTACTTGTGTCCTTTGCCCTTTACCTATAAAATTTAGAAATGAAACTCGGTCTTGAGCTGAAACTTTATAACCTCATTTCTCTTTCTTAGAACATGGTTGTGTGATTTTATGACCAAGAAAACAGAAGGTACATGTGGAAACCATTACACTGCATTGAACCTAAGATAAAAATGCATCCAAGCAAGTATAAAATAAATCAGAATGACTGTAGAATCCTAATGCATTAGTGACATTTGGTCTTCATCACTTGTAGAAAATACAGCAGGGATATAGTGAGAGATAATCAGAGTATTTCATTTTTTTTTAAGATTTTATTTATTTATTTGAGAGAGAGAAAATGAGCAAGGGGGAGGGGCAGAGGGAGAAGGAGAAGCAGCTTCCCTGCTGGGGAGGGAGCCTGTCGCAGGGCTGGATCCCAGGACCCTGAGATCATGACCTGAGCCTAAGGCAGATGCTTAACCAGCTGAGCCACCCGGGCGCCCAATCAGAGCATTTCAGAGCCCAAACTTTAAATCTCTATAATCAAAATAAAAGATGTTACATTCCAGGGGCACCTGGGTAGCTCAGTGGGTTAAGCCTCTGCCTTTGGCTCAGGTCATGATTTCAGGGTCCTGGGATCGAGCCCCACATCGGGCTCTCCGTTTGGCAGGGAGCCCGCTTGCCCCTCTCTCTCTGCCTGCCTCTCTGCCTACTTGTGATCTCTATCTCTGTCAAATAAATAAAATCTTTAAAAAAAAAAGAAAGAAAAAGATGTTACATTCCAGGCAGCCCACCATGTTGCCCTTTACTAGTTTGGAAAAGGTGGAATCCAAATCAAGGCATCAAAAACAGTTGCCCTTGCTTTCAGATGTATTAAAGGGTAACAATTACAACCATTTCCAGGCTTTCAGGTTATCCTTTCTCGGTAGTAAGGATTTGACTCTTCTACAACTGATCTTTCAATTTGTTGGAACTTCTTTCATGTCTGATCTTAGGAGGAGATTAGTTCACCTCAATTTTAAAAATCATAAAGGATACACTATGTACCAGCCATTCAATATCTTGATTAATGAATCAGAACATGGATTATGCCTTCATACTACTTACAGAATTCCTTTTTTTTTTTTTTTTTATTTATTTTTTCGACAGAGAGAGATCACAAGTAGGCAGAGAGGCAGGCAGAGAGAGAGAGGGAGGAAGCAGGCTCCCCGCCAAGGAGAAAGCCCGATGTGGGGCTCGATCCCAGGACCCTGGGATCATGACCTGAGCCGAAGGCAGAGGCTTTAACCCTCTGAGGCACCCAGGGGCCCCTAGAATTCCTTCTTTTGTCCTTCAAGGATTCTGCACCTTTTCATTGTGACCTTTTCTTCTCCCATCAAATTAAGACACTGTCCAGGTCCCTGGCTGGGACTCCTGATCTCTCCCAACATATGGCTCCCTTGTTTGCCCAGAGAGAAGGAGCCAGAGGAGGGCAGGGTTGTGGGCCTAAGGAGGCCCTTGCAGCCACTCACCATCTGCTTGTTCAAGGATTAGGCAGGCTTTCTTTCTCCTTGTTTTCCTTGGGCCATGACCCTTCTCTGTCTTTCCTTAGTACTCCTCAGATTCAGCCTTCCCGCTAAAATCTCTGTCTTCCTTTCCACTCTAACACTCACATATGGATTTTATATACTCCCCAGCACATTTGGTATTATTTTTGTTATTGGGTAGTTGGAGCAGATTATAACGTTGTGATTGTGTAATGTGTGTTTTATTTTATGTGTTAAAAATGCATTTATACTACTTATGTACTTTTAGGTCTTGGGGGGGAAAAATAAAAAATAAATATATATATAAAATATGCATATTATATATATATTTATAAAATATATATATAAACACAATGCATTTTTACTAATAAAATCATTATAGTTTATGAACACTATAATTTACGGGGAACTTTGAGATAGATGAATTGTATGCATTGTTTCAGAGCTAGTAGTCATTAAACGAAACTAGTGAACCAAAAGCTAGATCATCTCACAGGAGGAGACTCATATATATGAAAAGTCTAGATAAATGAGGATTTTCAAAAATCAACATGAATACAGAAGGAGAGAGACCTGGTTTAAAGTTTATAGGAGGAAATATGACCGACTGAGCTGGTGACTGCACCTGAATTCAGTCACATGATATGATGGCCAAAGCCCAGTTATCAGCCTCCAACACCAAGAGGGGCTCTAGGACAAGGCTCCAGAGGAGGGCCCCCATGTATCATCTGGTGATGAAGACCAGTGCTATCGAATCCCTAACTGGGGTTAGTTCATTTCTAAGGTATTGATAGGTTTCTGGAAGGGATTCAGACATCTGATGGAATAAATGGAGGAGTAACAAAGTGAATACCAAAACCAAGACTCCACAATTCTCCCTGACACATTTTCAAGGCCTAAGAATAAAGACAGCTTCTTGACAACTGCTCTTGATCAATTTGGATTGAGAAGAAACTCTTAATTTCCTGTACATTCATTTTGCTCAATGTGAGGTTGATCATTTTCTCTAGGAGTCCTGGCTTTAGATCAAGAAACATTCTTCCATGGAAAACATTTTGACCTCCATCCTTACCATCACCTAAAAACTGTCAAAATCAGATGCAATTCTTACTGTGGGGAATAGAGTTATCCTTTGGTTGGGGAAGGAGCATGTATGGGGTGAACCCAGGCATCATGGGTCAGTGAATTCCTCTTCTTAAAGATATTTGGTCACATGTAACTGCAATGTTTACTCTGCAATGACCATGTGTTTACCCTTTGGAACAGTGACACACATGCACACTTTGAAAAGAAAATCGAGACTTTTATCACCATAATCCACACCCACCTCATTCTGTCTATAGTCTGCTTTGAAAAAAGTAATCCAATGGTCAGAACACTCTTCTACACTCTCTGTCCTTTGAAGTGCACACATAAAAGATTGTAAGAAATCATCTATATTTTTGCTTCTAGATAGCATATCAGGGTACATAGCTAGAAAAAAAAGCCAAGTATTTCTACTCAGGGCCCTCCCTTTTCTTTATTCTCTGAGGATTTAGGATTATTTGTCCCTCAGAGAATTCACATGGTCTAGCAGAAAACTCCAGCAGCAAACCAAAGTTCTAAAAGGGGTTTCATTCAAACTGCAAGATGTTTCAACTCTAACAAAAATAATCAAAACCTCACCTACAAATACAACTACAGTATGAACACTACCTTTCAGTACCTTAAAGGGCATCTCGTCCTCGTGTCTCTCCAAGGTGTTTGTGAGGTAATACTTAAATAAGCTTACCAGAGTAAGTAATGAGAACATATGTTGAGCAATAGAAATAAATTTTATTTATAATTAACTTTATCATTTGCTACTCAGTAAATTCAGGGGAGCCAATTACTCAAAGTGATTAGAGGCAGCAGTGAAAACCAAAACCTTCAAGGAATAAATTCATTTCATTGAGGATGAGACCAGGCCTAGACTTAAATCTGTCTTTAATTCTCTACACCCCCACTTTGAAATAAAATACAAAGACAAATTCTATAAATAAATATCAATTTGGTTAGTGTAATTAGGTTACTTAAATCAATATTTAGAAAATAGCAGAGTGATAAAGGACACTGGCTTTGGCATTAAAAACCTCTAGTTTTGACACCAGCTTTATTCCTTGCCAGTTTGATGATCTGATGAAGACTTATTACCAAAATCTCAATGCTTGAGTATCCTCATTTGTAAAAAGGAATATTAATATTTTTGTGGGTGTGAATTGAGAGAATGACTTTAAAATATGTGCACCATCACAAGGCACATACTCCACAATTGCTGGTCATTTATGGCAGGATTCTTTGGGTATTATTTCCCATTAAAAAACTTCGGGGTACTGCAGGTAGTAATAATAGCTAACATTCCTCAAGCCCTTACTTTAGGCAGGACACTGGTTCTACTATTCTTGAAGCTTTTACATGTATTCTGAGTTACATGCATTGGATGCCATATCTCACCTTTTTCCCTAAATTAAATACATGCCATTCCTCCTGTAAAATTGAATTTATATACTTCTATATATATGCATTTGTGAGAAAGAAAACTTAAATAGAAACAAAACTGCTGTCTTCAGTTGAATCAAGGCCAATACTAAAAACAAAAATTACATCTTTCATAGTTTTACAGTGTGTCTATATCTGCACTTACCTATAATCCCTTCCCTTTTCTTTTCTAGTCATTTTTTTTTTGCTTTTTCTTAATTTCTTTCTGTTATAATCAGTTTGGGTTTTAAAATTCATATAGATTTTCCTATAAATCTAGAAATAAAAAGTATACTTTTATGTAGTTAGATGATTTAGAATACTAGAAATTAGATAAAGTGTATACAAAATTATCATCATATATTGCTCTTCTAAAATCAGCACTATCCTGTCCTCCTCTTTTTAACCATTTTGGCCTGTCTGGCCATGGTTTCTCATACTTACCTTTGCAAGTATTAATCCTGACATCACCTGTTCCTACACTACAGCAAAACACTTTTTCCTCTTAACCTCAGCCTGCTGCAGTTTGCCTATTTATACTTCTGCTTCTATTAAAGAATTGCAATAATAATCTTCTTCCTATCTTGTTGGTATGTGATGATGCCATTCTACGTATTTTTACTCTCATTCCTGCTTTTTTTTTTTTTTTTTCAACTGGGAGCATGACGTTCCTTACTTTTATTTATTTATTTATTTTTTTCAACATAACAGTATTCCTTGTTTTTGCAGCACACCCAGTGCTCCATGCAATCCGTGCCCTCTCCAATACCCACCACCTGGTTCCCCCAACTTCCCACCCCCCACTGCTTCAAACCCCTCAGATTGTTTTTCAGAGTCCATAGTCTCTCATGGTTCACCTCCCCTTCCAATATCCCCCAACTCCCTTCTCTCTAACTCCCCTTGTCCTCCTTGTTATTTGTTATGCTCCACAAGTAAGTGAAACTATATGATAATTGACTCTCTCTGCTTGACTTCTTTCACTCAGCATAATCTCTTCCAGTCCCGTCCATGTTGCTACAAAAGTTGGGTATTCATCCTTTCTGATGGAGGCATAATACTCCATAGTGTACTTGGACCACATCTTCCTTATCCATTCGTCCGCTGAAGGGCATCTTGGTTCTTTCCACCGTTTGGCGACCGTGGCCATTGCTGCTATAAACACTGGGGTACAGATGGCCCTTCTTTTCACTACATCTGTATCTTTGGGGTAAATACCCAGTAGTGCAATTACAGGGTCATAGGGAAGTTCTATTTTTAATTTCTTGAGGAATCTCCACACTGTTCTCCAAAGTGGCTGCACCAACTTGCATTCCCACCAACAGTGTAAGAGGGTTCCCCTTTCTCCACATCCTCTCCAACACATGTTGTTTCCTGTCTTGCTAATTTTGGCCATTCTAACTGGTGTAAGGTTGTATCTCAATGTGGTTTCAATTTGAATCTCCCTGATGGCTAGTGAGGATGAACATTTTTTCATGTGTCTGATAGCCATTTGTATGTCTTCATTGGAGAAGTGTCTGTTCATATCTTCTTTTTTAAGGTCAATTTTACTAACAGACTTTGCAAAGGAAACATGAAGCTTTCCAGTTTTAGGTACCAACTATCTATATGAAAAAAAAAGTATTTTTTAACAATAATTCGATTATTGTAAAACTTCTTTTTCTTTACATTTCAAATGTTTGACTAATTGCTTTTTGTTCTTTAAAACAAAAACAAAAACAAAACCTATAGATAGGGGGTGCCTGGGTGGCACAGTTGGTGAAGCATCTGCCTTTGGCTCAGGTCATGTTTCCAGGTCCTGGAATCAAGCCGCAGGGTCAGTCAGGCTTCCTGCTCCACGGTGGTGGCGCGGAGCAGGGAGGGGGTTGTTTCTCCCTCTCTCTCTGCTCCCCCCCCATAAATAAATAAAATCTTTTTAAAAAGAAGATATAGATAAAAGGCTTAAAAGCATATCGCTGCTATACCATTTTCTAAAAATCAAAAAGGTTTAGAGTTTCCTATAAAGAATGTGACCTTAGATAGGACTTTGCACTGCATATTTACACGGATGCTAATTCCCAAAGCTCTGTGATTTGAATACCATTTGTTGACATTTGTCTTCCCTTCTTTTCCCCAGAGAGAAAGCTCAGATGCTTTTCAAGTTACTCCCTTGTATTCCAAATGAAAGATGACAAAGGAAAATGAAAATAATGTTATAAATTTAATGATTTAAGTTTAGTGATTTTTTTTTCTAATTTTTTCTTGGAAAATTTTAAATTGCTTTTCAAGTTACCTATACCTCTATTAAAAAAAATAGCCAAGCCTAGTGTAACATTAACAGCCAATTATTTAAATTACTTAAAACTAAATTTACTTTTCTTTTTTTCAAAACTATTACAAATGCAAAAAAATTAGTAAGTTTAAAAAAATTTTTACAAGCTAAGTTAAGGTTTTTTTTTTTTAATATTTTATTTATTTGACAGAGAGAAAGAGAGACAGTGGGAGAGGGGATACAAGCAGGGGGAGTGGGAGAGGGAGAAGCAGGCTTCCTGCCGAGCAGGGAGCCTGATGTGGGGCTCGATCCCAGGACCCTGGGACCATGACATGAGCGGAAGGCAGACACTTAACGACTGAACCACCCAGCAGCCCAAAGCTGAGTTAGTTTTAATAAGACAGCAATTCTTGTTGTTCAAGATACCAGTGATTTTCAGGGAGTCACTAAAAATGGTAGAAGGAGAACTGAAGAGGGGTCTGGAAATTATATACAAAACAAAATTTAGTATCTCGTGCTAAAATTTCATGAAATTTGTGGAGTTTAGCTTCTAGGCTGACTTATGAAATAAGAAAATATTCTCTAAGCAAACACTGATGAGAAAACAAAATATATTCTTCAGATTAGGGGTTAAGTGATGATGTAGCCTTGAGTCTTTTCATACCTGACCCTTACTTAATGAAAAATCTTGCCACTCATTTAAAATGTAACAATGCCTGTAACAATGCCCAATGTTGAATAAAGGGCAAAAGTAAATATTTGTTTTCTTCCCAAACTGGTTGTTCTACTTAAGCATCCTCTTGGATCCCAAGACAATGCAAAAATAAACCCCATAAGATATAGCCAGGCCAGAGAAAACCTCCAGAAAAATGTACATCAGCTTTCATTCCAGGAGGAAAGAAAAGAAAGATTAATTTTTTGAGCAGAGACATGATACAACCCTATGCAGTACTTGTGTCAGGCTCAATTCCAGAGGTGCTGCACCAGGGCTCTAGGGAGGGAATCAATGGAGTATGAGCCAGGAATCCTGATCCTTCACCCTGGAGACAAATGGAGCACAGAGGATAAGCACACTCCTTGAAGATCCTTCAGAACAAAAGAAAGGGAGAGGCAGGAAGTCAGGAAGTGCCAGTGCCAGGCCTCATTGAGAATGTAGGGATTTTCATTCTAGTCAGATATTAAAGAATAGAGCTCAGCTGCACTTCTGCATAGGAAAAAAAAATGAATACAGTAAATCCTTTCTTAATATTCTATCAGCTAAAAATCTCCATTCCTTGGCCCTTCTGAATCTCTATGTAATGAAAACTGATAACTGGGTTTTTAAGTCATTCTTTGTACTGTCAAGTAAGTTTAAATTATATTTGTTTTTATTATATTTATATAATATTAATTGTGTAATTATAATATTGATAACATATTATATATATAATATATATACAGGACAGGGGTCAAGGAGTATAAAGGAACATATACAATATATATTATATATATTCTACATAATACACAATGATATATAATTAATATATATAAATATAATAATATAATATTATATATAGTTTTTACTGTTAAATATGTATTTTTAAAAGAGGCTAGCTTCATATAACATCCACTTATTCCACATCTATTTAAGTCTACTCTAGTGCATATACCAGTTACCCCACGGGTGGATCAAGAAGCCCAATGAGAGCTACAAGGCTCTTACTCGCAGGAGTTCATAGCAGAATAAAGCAACATAAAAATTTTAGCAACCAGGACAGTATAATTTCTAATTCCCATAATTCATGTACAGGATGGAAATTTTTATGGAAAGATTTTTTTCAGGGGCACCTGGGTGGCTCAGTGGGTTAAGCCTCTGCCTTCAGTTCTGGTCATGATCCCAGGGTCCTGGGATCCAGCCCCACATCAGGCTCTGCTCAGCAGGGAGCCTGCTTCCTTCTCTCTCTGCCTGCCTCTCTGCCTATTTGTGATCTCTCTCTGTCAGATAAGTAAATAAAATCTTTAAAAAAAAAAATAAAAAAGAAAGATTTTTTTCAGAGGATCTGGACACCTAAAGTGGCAAAGAATTTGCTATATTGAGTGATAGAAAAGTAAATTCTAAGTATCAAGAAAAGACTGAAAAAGAATGACATGGTATAAGAGAAAGGAAATGGGGGATTATTAGTGGAAAAAATAATCAGAATAAATTTAGTAAAAGAGAAAAAGAGCCAAGGGATAACTATGGAAATCTATTGAGATTTCTCATGAAATATAGTTTATTTTAGTGTATAATTTAAAAATTATAGAGAGAGGCACAATAAAAGAATCATGACTGAATACATATTTGTAATGCCAAGCTTTGACTTATTCACCCTTTCCCCCAATTATGCTCATATCATGCACAGTTACATACACAGTTACAAATCAAGTCATTCACCCAATAGTGAAACCAAAGTATTAAACTTCAATTCTTCAACTTCAAAGTATTAAATTTCAACTCTTCAACTTGGACTCTGTTGGTATATTCAATCTTTCTTTATTTATCAAAGAGTAAGCATGTTCTATATGCCATGCATTTTACTAGGGTAATGATGACTAAATCAGACATGGTTCTTCAATGTGAAATCCCAACTACTTTGTAATGGAGAGAGGTAGCAATATATGACCTAGCCTGGAGGACAGGGAAGGATCTCTGAGTAAGTGGTACTCAAGATTAGACTTGGAATACAGGATTTCAAATTGGGTTAAGGGAACATGGAACTGAAGGCAGGATGTAGGACAGGAACTTCCCATCCAAAGAGAAGAGCATGTGCAAAAATGCCACTGGGAGATGGGTGAGGATACACACAAGGGGAGGCTCTGTGGAAACCCCCTAGGACAGAGCCCAAGCCCAGAGCAAAGAGTGGCTCTATAGAAGACTGAAACAGAGGCAGATCTCAGGTCACTCAAAATCCTGGGAAGAATTTGATGAGGTGGGGATGACAGCAGAGAATATTAGGGGGAAATATGCATAGATGTATTTCGAGATCATTTCAGAGATGTATTTTGAGATCATTTTGTTTACAGAATAGAGAATAGCCTGGAAAATAAAAGCAAGAATAAATGCAGGAAAATCACTTAGAAGCTTTTTTTTATTTGTTCAGACTGAAGATACAGTAATTGGGACTAGGGCAGTACCAACAGAAATAGAAATCAATTGATATAGAAAACATTTAGAAAGTTAAAAACCAAGACTGGAGGGTTTAGATGTTGGGAGAAAGGGGAGGGGTATATTAAGGATGATTCAGACTTTTTGGTAATATAACCAGATTATTGTAGGCATCATTCACAAAGATGACAGAGGACAAAGAGCAAGGATTCAGGATCAAGTATGGAGCAATGGAAAGGGCCCATTTGTGAGTTTCATCGTAGAGGACCATTGGGACATCCAGAGACTGACATAAGGTAAGGGTCTGTATCTTAGAGGAAAACTCTAGGCTAAAAATATTTATGTGGGTATGGGTGATTTTGCTTAAAGGGAGGATATAAAAAATATTTAGATGGTTAAAAACCAAGACTTCATGGTTTGGATATTGGGGGGAAAGGGAGGGGTATATTAAGGATGATTCAGATTTTCTAGTAGCATAACCAAAATATTGTAGGCATCATTCACAAAGATAACAAATAGAGGTCAAAGAGCAAGGATTTAGGACCAAGGGTGGAGCAATGGAAAGGTCATGTGGAGAGAAATGAGCTGCCTAGGAAGCTGAGGAAAAGTAGAAAGAAAAATGAGAGTGTAGGAAAGGGTGTATTTGTCAAAGACAACAAAGATGCCCTTCTAATATGATGATGACTGAAATGTTTCCACTGCATTAACAAGACAGAGATCACATGTCACCAGCTACAACCACTTGATGGTGTGGGGCTATGGGGACTAGAGTGGTATAGACAGAGGAGCAAATGGGGGAGACAGGTGTGAGGAAATGAGGGTGGTGAATACAGACAACTTTCTTGACATTGAAGGAACTAAGAAGGGTAAAAGTTATTTATAAGAGGATTTGAGAAAAATAGAGATTTATTATTGTTTATTTTGTTTTGCTTTTTATGGTTTGGTTCGTTGGGATTGGTTTGGTTTCTAGAGGGACAAGGACATATTTAAGAATAAATGGGGGGGCACCTGGGTGGCTCAGAGGGTTAAAGCCTCTGCCTTCGGCTCAGGTCATGATCCCAGGGTCATGGGATCGAGCCCCATGTCAGGCTCTCTGCTCAGCAGGGAGCCTGCTCCCCGCCCCCCCCCCCCCCCCCGCCACCTGCCTCTCTGCCTGCTTGTGATCTCTGTCAAATAAACAAATAAAATCTTGGGGGGTGCCTGGGTGGCTCAGTGGGTTAAAGCCTCTGCCTTTGGCTCAGGTCATGATCTCAGGGTCCTGGGATCAAGCCCCACATCGGGCTCTCTGCTCAGCAGGGAGCCTGCTTCTTCCTCTCTCTCTGCCTGCCTCTCTGCCTGCTTGTGATCTCTGTCTGTCAAATAAATAAATAAAAATCTTTTAAAAAAAATAAATAAACAAATAAAATCTTAAAAAAAAAAAAAAGAATAAATGGGAACTTTTAAGCAGCTGAGAGAAATAGCTTGAGAGAGCTAGGATCCTGAGAAAGCCAAAGAGTTGAGATCAAGTAAAGAATGAGAACAGAATGGGTACTGGATGTCAGTGGACTTGAGGTATGAGGAAGAGAGGGCTGCCATTTTTATGTACCTGTATTTGAAACAGTAAGTGCGGTCACTTGCTCAGAGTAGATAACTCACTGAAGTAGCCAGTCGTAAAAGGGTAAGGGGATGAAAGTTTAAAAATAGTAGACAAGGGGGCACCTGGGTGGCTCAGTGGGTTAAGCCTCTGCCTTCGGCTCAGGTCATGATCTCAGGGTCCTGGGATCGAGCCCCGCATGGGGCTCTCTGCTCAGCAGGGAGCCTGCTTCCCCGCTCTCTCTCTGCCTGCCTCTCTGCCTACTTGTGACCTCTCTCTCTCTCTCTCTCTCTGTCAAATAAATAAATAAAATATTAAAAAAAAAATAGTAGACAAGGTCTGTAATTGTCACTGGGAGAAACAGGAGATTTATTTTTCTTAAAGATTTTATTTATTTATTTTGACAGAGAGAGAGAGCATAAACAGGGGGAAGGGCACAGGCAGAGGGAGAAGCAGTCTCCCCGCTGAGAAAGGAGTCCAATTTCCTGGGATCATAACCTGAGCTGAAGGCAGAGCCTTAACCTACTGAGCCACCCAGGTGTCCTAAAATGGGAGATTAATTGGCCAATAAATACAGTAAGATCAAGGGAGTATTGAGAGTCCAGTGGAGATAGATGGGTTTGTATTTATAGTGGAATCAACAACCTGCCCTGTTGTTAGACTTCAACCGCACTTGACCACTGGTGGACAGGCATGAATAATGCAGACCACTGGGGTCAGAGGGGAACAAGGTTTGCCTTTTGAACAGAAAAGCAATGGACAAGAAAGAAAAAAGTGTGTTTTTGAAATGATAGGACTCTGAGCTAGATTGGGGGAAAGTAAAAAAAAAAAAAAAAAAGAAAGAAAAGGAAAAGTCTCCTGATGGCCTGGGAGACAGGACGACAGGAAAGGGGTCAATGAGGGTAAAGAAACAGTTGTAAACAATTGTGCCAACAAGCGTGGTGCACAGTTGGTTGCTGTTGCTCTAATGCTTGAATTAGAGTGATTTGAGAGGTAGAATGGATTAGTGATGATAAGATCCAGAAGGTGCATGGAAGACTGAGATGAAGTAAAGAACAGGTTATTGAGGATGACTAGCAGGTCAAGGGACTGAGGGGAGAAGGTTCTAACAGGTCTTTCCCATAAATGCTGAAGTCCCTGGAATAGTGGCAGCCCTGAACGGGAAACGTAGCCAAAGAACCAGGTACCAGAAGCTTAGAGGAATGATGGGGAGTGGTCAGAATGTCTGGAAATGACTGCAGCAGATACCATCCATGGAGGATAGCATAGTGAAGCAGCCTCAAAGAGCAAGTTTTTGTTGTTGTGGTTTTAATGAACGGATTTAGCAACAATGATCTCAGAGCAGCACTAAGGAGAAGGTACAGACTAACCCTATCCCCAAGTCCTGTTTTCAGAATAACAGTTAAACCAGTGTTATTCTTCTTTTCTCATAACCGAATTATACTTAGGGTCAAAAATTTTATAGAGTTGATTTATAGCACAGAATATAAAAATTATTTTAATTACACCATTTCCGTTAAGGGGAAAGAATTAACTGTTCCTTATGATTCTCAGTGAAGGGACTCCCTGAGAGCAGGATTCAGTAAACTCCTGTAGAGGGTCATATAGGAAATATCTTGGGCTAAGAGGGCCAAATAGTCTGCCAAAACTTCTTTTATCTGCTACTGTTGCATGACAACAGCTGTGGGTGATTCATCGATGAAGGTGAACCCAATCTGTCCTACCCCCACATCTACTGTTCAATTTATTCTGCACGCAAGAGAGGCGGTAGTAAGAAAGTGAGAAGTGAGAAAAAGAAGTGGTATTGGAATTTAGAAGTCAACAATGACTTCTATCGGATTTAAAAATAAGGGAAATCAGATAAAAGTTCATGCTTTTCCCTTCCCCTAAAACAAACTGAAAAAACTGAAAGCAAGCACTTACCTGAACATACAGTTCTCTGAGTTCATATTGAAATTTCTTGGGATCTGTGGTAATTGTCACTGGGCCAATTTCTATGAAGATAAAAATAACACCAGTGAATAAATGGTAATCAACAGCATTAAAGACTTTATTGTGTTTGCACGTCTTTCATTCTGCACACTATATGGTTATTTATGAATAAGAAACGTATAGCCAGCAAAACAACAGACTGTTTCTCAGCTTATAGCTAGCTACCAAAGAATAACTTAGAATTTGCTGGAAATCATGCTTATGTAGAGTAAATTTTTAGCCTTAAGAAATTCAGAGGGGCAGTCAAAAATGTCATAAGACAAAGAGTCAGGAGACCCCAGGTTCAGTCCCTCTGTACTCTCGCTGGTTAGTGAATATTTATTGAATACCTATTTTGTTGCTGGACTCTAAATTAATCAGTTACCCAGCCTATAATTCTGTTTTCTCCACTAAATTTGTTTGCAACTTTTCTGTAAGTACAAATTAGTTGAAAATAAAAAGTTTAACATTAAACAACATAAAAACAAATGAACATCAATGCCACAGGGTTTTTTTATTCTGTTTTATTTCATTTTTATTAACATATAATGTACTATTTGTTTCAGGGGTACAGGTTTGTGAATCATCAGTCTTACACAGTTCACAGCACTCACCATAGCACATACCCTCCCCAATGTCCGTCCCCCAGCCACCCTATCCCTCCCCTACCATCCCCCAGCAACCCTCAGTTTCTTTCTTGAGATTAAGAGTCTCTTATGGTTTGTCTCTCTCCCCAGTCCCATCTTGTTTCATTTTTCCCTCCCTTCCCCCATCCCCGCCCTGCCTCTCAAATTCCTCATATCAGAGAGATCATATGATAGTTGTCTTTCTCTAATAGACTTATTTTGCTTAGCATAATATCCTCTAGTTCCATCCACCTCATTGCAAAGGAATGCCACAGGGTTTTTAAGAACTTGCAGAGGCACTGAAATGAGGACATCAAAAGTTGAGGATATAGTCCCTACCACATCCTTTCCCCGGGGCTGGGGGGGGGGGTTGTCCATCACTATCACCATTCTCCTGAGCTGACTTTGACCAACATAATTACTTTTGTGGTTGCTGCCACCCTCACCTCAGGACTAAAGTCAGGGGAAGAGAAAAAGCCCAGATACCAGGGTGGGTTAAGTTGACAATATTTTTTTCATAGGATACAGTATGTCTATGGTTAACATTTTAATCCACAAAGATCATTTTCTCAAAAATAGACAAGTGGAAAGTGGCCTTTACAGGTATCAAGTACTTCCTTAAGAAACATTCATCTAGGGCGCCTGGGTGGCTCAGTTGGTTGAGCAACTGCCTTCGGCTCAGGTCATGATCCCGGACTTCCAGGATCGAGTCCCGCATCGGGCTCCCAGCTCCTTGGGGAGTCTGCTTCTCCCTCTGACCTTCTCCTCTCTCATGCTCTCTCTCACTCATTCTCTCTCAAATACATAAATTAAAAAAAAAAATTAAAAAAAATTTAAAAAAAAGAAACATTCATCTATATATAAGGAATATAGTATTAAAATTCATCAGAGTATCACATGCACAGACATATCACCTTAAATTCCCAGGTGAATGAAAATCTATTTTATCTAATGAAGATACAGGCTGTATTCAAAATGACAAAAAGCAACTTCAGTACAAAATTATAAAAATATTTAACACTGACTTTTTATAACACATTTTTCTAGCTTCAAAGGCACACTGCTAGACAAACGCCTTTATGACTTCAAAGGATAATAACTAATCAGTCAGGCCTTCTATAATGTGCTAAATATAATACAAAAACAGACTGTAGGATTTTAGAATGAGGTAAATTGGAAAGGAAGCCCAATTTGTCTGCCATAACCCCTGTAATTTTTCTTAGAAATCACATGAAAACTATGCCTGCATCCTTCATCACAGATTAGACTAGACACCTTGCAGTATGCAAAAGGAATGGAGAAGCAACTGGAGAAACTGGGTGAAAATGCAAGCATCTGCATTCCATACCAAGCAGAACAGTTATTAGTTATGTGAAAATCTTGTCCCAAGTATATGGAAAATCAGAGAAGCCTACTCCCTCAAGACTAAACAAAGGCATACTTTGCAAAGGAATGCAAAATAGCAAAGAATATGCCAGACAGTTACACCCTGACATATAAATTGTCATCAGCATTGTCAAGCCAAACTTCTATGTTCCTACATGGCAGAATACTGAAATAATTCTGGAATTCAAAGCTCAAGACTTAGGAAGAAATACAAAGAGTACCAGAGGAAAGCAATGACATAAGACTAAAGAGGTCACACATACAAGAAAATTCCCTACAATAAGAATTTAAAAATTAGCCCTGGATATATGCCTGTTCTTTAAGAGTGGAGATCAAGGACTGCTATTAAAATAAGAGGACTGATGAGCCTTCGTTTATATCCATAGACTCAAATACCCATTTGTTTTCAACAAAGATAGGAAATCCCTCCTGCAGTTCATTAATAAGCATTTTTGCAAACTACACTGAACACTGGAGATAAATCTCTTATCAGTTATGAGAGATACTCAAAGAGAGGTGAGGGCTTGCCGAACTGCCGTATCCCTCCAACTGTAAGCATCCTTTCCAATTCTTTCGAATTGAATGATAATGACTGTTTGGCAAAATCAGCCTCCTCCCTTCCATTCCAGTCTTTCTCTTCGCTTTATACAGACCTGTGCCAGTTGTGTTATGAGCAATGTCCTCTTCTCTTCCTTTTTGCTCATGTTGGTTTCACCCCCTGCCAAGCCTCTGAGGACATCCAGCAGGTACAACTTTGTCCTCTCTTCCTGCCTGAACATGGTCCTCTACTGCTCACAGAATTAAGTGGGAACTCTACAAGGCATTCCAAGTCTCTCTTCTATTAATCCAATTTTCTAACTTTCTCAACATCCCTTAGCATGAGGCTACTGTGCTGCCTCCTTACTCCCCATGGCCGTCCCCACTGTCTTTCATTTGCCCATATGCCACTCATTCTAAAAAGCCTGATTTAAGTCCTACTCCTTGAACGTTTTGACTTTTCTCCAACTTGCTTTAATGTTGCTTTGAATTTGTACAATAAAGACATGGGGAAAATAAAGGTGCATAGCATTTAATCTATGAGTGAGATCATCTCCACTTTATTCAGTTAACTTTATCTTATTGCTTACAAACAAAACCCACCAAAAAAATCAACCAATCAATTAACCATCCCTCTCCAAACAGAAGTACTGAGCTATAAGGACATTAAAGATCATTTGGTTCAATCTTTTATCTACAGACAATAAAACTTGAGGTCCAGGGAAGATGAACTTGAAAACTTTGGTGGTAGGAAAAAAAAAAAAAAAGCTAAGATATCTGAAAACGTTTTCTACACAGAGTAACATGTGCAGCTGTTCTTTTTTCCAAGATCTCCATTCTGTTGATGATTGTTACTACCAACTTTCTCCTCGACCACAGGCAAGATAGGCCATGTTTAAATGCCTAATCTGACGCACACAATATTCAGAATTCTTTATTATTGAATGCCTGGAAATTATCTTTAATAGACCAAAGAATAATGAAGAAAAAAAAAAAAGAATAAAGGTTAAAGGTTAAACCCAGGCCTTCAGATCTTTTATTATTTGCTCTTTTCATTACATCATGGAACCTCCATGCTATAGCTAACATCCATGTGACATGATCAATATGACACCAGTTAGCCAACCAAGAAGGTTTTCAGTCTTCCCTATTATCCAAATGTTTTGTTCTTCACTTCAACCAAGTTATTAATACATAATCAATAGATACCATTTTCTACATATAGCTTATCTTAAAAAAGAAACAAACAAACACAGCATCTAAGTGACTCAGTTAGTTGAACACTGGACTCTTGGTTTCAGCTCAGGTCATGATCTCAGGGTCCTGATACCGAGTCTTACATCAGGCTTCATGCTCAGCAGCTCAGCACAGAGTCCACTTGAAATTCTCTCTCCCTCTCCCTCTGCCTCTGCCCCCCGCCCCCGCTCACACATGTACTCTCTCTCTATCAATAAATAAACAAATAAAATCTAAGGAAAAAGAAATATTAGGGCAACATGTATTATTGCAAATATAAGAAATATGTCATGCTTCAGAAGACCATTTTTGATTACAAAAAAAAGTGTCCAAAACCCTAAGGCAGTCTCCTCCTCATTTTGTTATTTCTCGTTTCCTAGAGACTTATCAGATGGGTTGGATTTATTTCCAGCATCTCAGCCATTGTTCTCTTAATCTCAGTTGTTGGATTGTATTTGAGAAAATAATGGAAAGAAGTTCACAAGGTAATATTTTCTTTCACTGCTTCACTTGGCAAGATCGATATCCAGTTTCTTACTTCCTTTTTCCTTTCCACTAACAGATTTCTGCTCCTTACAGTTTTTCTTTACTCAAAGTGCTTCTTGATAATATGAGGAAAAGAAACTGCTACTTGCTAGGGTTTAAACAGTACCCATGCATGATTTGATAACGGTGTTCCCAATTTCTTTGGTTTTAAAAAATATATAGTTCTGGGGCACCTGGGTGGCTCAGCGGGTTGAAGCCTCTGCCTTCGGCTCAGGTCATGGTCCCAGGGTGTTGGGATGGAGTCCCGCATCGGGCTCTCTGCTCAGCAGGGAGCCTGCTTCCTCCTCTCTCTCTGCCTGCCTCTCCGCCTATTTCTGATCTCTGTCTTCCAAATAAATAAATAAAAAATTCTAAAAAAAAAATATATATATATATATAGTTCTTTGCTTTATATTTACAGTTACACGTAAATATGTGGAAAGTTAAAATGAGGACCCCTAGCTGCATTATAAACTAAGCAATATTTTTAGAGCATTATAGAAGAATCAAAAATATATATAAGTCACAGAGCTTGTCACAATGGGAATTGTTGAAAACTACAGCAAGCTATGAAACATCAGAAAGTCTATTTAACGCCTGAAAAGAGCCAAGTAATACAGAAAGGGAGAGCAAACTTTCTCAGTGTCCAGTGAGAATAGAGACCCCTGAACTCTAGGGAAATACACAGTGAAGGTATCAAGGAGATGAGGAAGGATCTGGGAACAAAGAAAACATCAGATTAACAGAGGCTGGCATTAGAGCAGAGAAATTCCAGGCACTGGGACATGGGCTGTTCAGAATCCCTCCCATGAACTGTATCTCAACATGTTCCATGCTCTAAAAATTCTACTGTCAATTCAACACAAGTCAAGTATAATGTCTTCTATGTGCAAAGTTATTAATAAACAGACCTATTCAAAGCATTAAAGTTGTCTAAATGAAAATTATTTTGTTTCGTGCTTTGGAATGCTACAGAAAAGCAGATTAGTAACTATATTCACTCTCACTTTTCACTTTAATCCACAATCCACTCTTCCCAGATTTCCCTATCCTCATTCAGTTATAATGTTGCTGTCCAGCACCATTTTAAAATGATCTGCATCTAATCCATGAAAACAAAACTGTTTCCCGACTTTGAACTAAGCTAATGCCAAAGTAAATTTCAGGACTCGTTAAATTGAGTACATTGCTACTCACGCGAGAATAGGTAATTTTGAAGACCATTTAAATGCCCTTAATGATTGTTCTGACATGAAGTGATGTATTTGGTGTGTTTTATAAAATCTGAGCCACTGGTGAATTCATGCCTGTTATCTCATATTGATTACATAGCATTCCGTTCCACTATCCAAAGAGATTATTCATTTAACAATGACTTGTATGATAACCTTAAATACATGTACTTAGCAAAACTGCAGCCAATATTTGTAAAATGCAAGGGTCATTTCACTTGGCCTGCTGCTGAACAGGATACAGAAAAAATCGTGAACATGAATTCAGCAATGTTACACAACTGTTCAGAACAGGAAGCAAAGAAGAATGCCCTAGTAATCGACACAGGACTCTGAGGTGTATTAAGTAGGAAGGATGTCATTGCTTACACTGGACCTTAGCCGAGCTGCAGCAAGCACTCCTGCGAAAACAAGTGTGGGAATTTTAATGGCCAACAAAATTCAAACTCTTAGTTTTACCTGAAACCCTAAATTTAAAAAATGGCATTTTAACACCAAAATATACCCACGTATTGACAAGGTATACCCAAGAAGAAAACAAATAATATTTTGTCAAGCTATTTAATAACATTTAATATAATAATAAAATTTATTTAACAAGCTTTCCAGTGTGATTAAGGTACTCTGAAAGCAAACAAGAAGAAAATGAATACAATGTACAATAATATTTTAAATTTTAAATAATGATATTCTTTTTTTTTAAAGATTTTATTTATTTATTTGACAGAGATCACAAGTAGGCAGAGAGGCAGGCAGAGAGAGAGGAAGGGAAGCAGGCTCCCTGCTGAGCAGAGAGCCCGATGTGGGGCTTGTTCCCAGGACCCTGGGATCATGACCTGAGCCGAAGGCAGAGGCTTAACCCACTGAGCCACCCAGGTGCCCCTTACACAATGATATTCTTATAAGGAATTGTGTTTTTAAATTTAAGATAAAATTAGAATTCATTTCAAAGTTTTAATTGTTCTCTTAGGCAATTCTTTAGCATTAATGATCTTTCAAATAAATCTAGACATTTGTTAGGGATGAAAAAAATTACAAAAGGAGTAAAATGTTGAAGAAAAATATATATTTTCTAGTCCTAAGAAATGAATCACTAATATTGTGAAAATGTCCACATCTTAAGAGAATAGACTCAACTTCAGCCCTGATTGTTTCCACAAGTAAACAAATGCATGCAGTCCTTTGGTCACGTTTCCAGGGAAAATATAATTCAGAAATCCAAAATTATATTTATGAAGGAACACTTCATTGGCAAAAATATGGGAATCAGAGACATTGCTAAAAATATGATAGAATCATGTATATGTCTGTATATATGTGGTATTTTATATATGGTTTCCCCTAAATATTTGCATTCATTCATTCAACAAATAGTTCAAACTGACCGGAAGTGTACAAGTGAGCAAATATATTTAAAGAGACATAGCAGAGGGGCACCTGGGTGGCTCAGTCAGTTACGTGTTTGCCCTCAGTTCAGATCATGATCCTAGGGTCCTGGGATGGAGCCCCACATCGGGCTCCCTGCTCAGCAGGGAGTCTGTTTCTCCCTCTGTCTCTGCCTGCCACTCCCCCTGCTTGTGTGCTTGAATGCTCTCTCTCTATCTGACAAATAAATAAAATATCTAAAAAAAATTTTTTTAAAAGAGAGACATGGCAGAATCAGAAATGTCTGGGTGTGCCTTTTCAAATTATACGGCTGATGGCTGAACTTAAGACCAGTGCAGTTTTACATGGCCCTGCTCTCAGAGGCCCCTGCTCTGTTGACAATGCTTTGGAATCAACTGTCTTGAAATAATTTTATCTTTGAATTTGTGTTTTGTAAGTGAAGTTCAATGGGACAGTAGAACATGCGGTGTGAGCTTGGAGCCTTAGCTCAAGTGTGGTCCTGCCCGCCACTACTTCTGAAGACAGGTTCTCAGCTTCCTCCTACCCATGCATGCCCCAGGCCCTACCCTACCCTGGTCCTGCTTCTACAGCTGTCACTGTCCACCACGCACCCCAGCAGGGACCTGGATGTGAGGATGGCGAGGGCTGGGAGCTCTGGCCCCCGAAAGCCATGTCTCGGTGGGGGCAAATCTTCTATACCTTCCCAACCCAGGCACCAAGCACGTCTCAGCACCAAGGTTTAAAGATCCCTGGGGGACGCCTGCCTGCCGAAGACTGCGACCTTGGAAAGAGATGTCCGCCTCAGCTGACCAGACCCCACCGCAGGCTGAAGCACAGTGTTTGTCCCACATCTGGCAGGAAGGTCAATCCCACAGCCCATCTGGCCAAATGCTGAGCCAGTGTGAGTCTGCACATGGCCCAAGGGTATCCTGGTGCCTGGGGGTGCTCCCTCCTGGCAGCATGCCTGAAGGATCTTCTCCTCCTCCCTATGCTTCTCTGAAGTCTGGTTTAAACTATTAGCGTGGATTTTACCATCCATCCCCATTTTGTACAGTGCCAGTTTTATTTTATTTTATTTTATTTTATTTATTTATTTTTTTTTGTGGAACAAGAACTAAGTTTATTTGTTCATTTCTTGCATTCGAAGTACTCCTCAATGACATCCTTCGCCTGAGACTCTTTGCCATAGTCCTTAACCACCACACAACTGCAACCAACCACTTTACGTGGTTTTCCCTCTCTGTCAATTTTACAGAGGCCTACCCACTCCCCTAGTTTCTTGTTGTCATCAACTTTGATTAGGTTGATTTGGTGTTCAGCACAAAGGGCCTCCACCAACTTGACATACATAGATTCATCACAGCTGGATGCAAACACACAAAGATGGGCTTGGCGCTTGTCTAAGGCTTTGGCAGCTTCGCGAATTCCACGAGCTAGGCCATCGTGGATGAGGGCGGTCTTCAGCACCTCTTGTAAAGCAGTATTAACGTCCATTACACCTCCAGCAGCAATGCCTTCCCCGGCCATGGCGGTGGACTACGAGTGTAGCCGAACCCTAACTGCACCCTCGCCTCTGCCTCCGCGCAACTCGGCGGCGGCAGGGAAAGAGCCAGTGCCAGTTTTCAGTGCAAATATCAGAACATTTAACTCCTGCATGGACTCAACCAAATTATACAATTCATATAATGGCGCCTCCAACTGGCTAGAAGACTCGCACACAAGCCAGATTTAGGAAGGTTGAACGAGGAACCATTCATTTATAATCCCAGCAACAGGTTTAAGTATTCCAGGTTTATCAAGATGTTGAATTAAATATACTCTTTATTGAAGAGTATAAAAGATTTTTTATGAAAAAAGACCATTGTTATAAAAAAGAAAGCTAAATATTAAGATATATACATTCTGATAATTTATGGATTTAATACATTAAAAAATCTGAAAAAAAAGGTTTTTTTGCTTGTATGTATTTTAGTAATTCACATATTTTGCTTTAGTATTTTAGAATACTTAGCAACAATATTCTTAAATTTATTCTGAACAGCACATGGGCAATTATAATAATGAAAATTGGTAAGACAATAAAAGGCCATCACAGGCATCAATAACTAAGAAGACAGAACTGCTGGTATATAAAGAAATATATAATAACTAGAAAAGAATTAATAATCTACATACAAATTGGTATCTGAAGACAAGATATATAAAACAGGATTATTTTTAAAAATATTTCACTTTAAGTCAAATTTTGTAATATATAGTAAAATAAACTCCGATAGGCTTAACTGGTTCAATATAACCATTATAATTAATTTAACTGAATCCAAATTAGAACATACATCTGATATATAGAAGAATAACTTTCTCCTTTTCAACACAACAGAAGAAATCACAAGGGGAAATACTGACAGATGTGAATGTGTAGAAATCAAATGAAAATTGATGACATTTGCAGTGAATACAGCATAACATACAGAGTGGTCAAATCTCTTTGTACACCCGAAACTAAGATACACTGTGTGTCAACTATCCTTCGATAAAAAAAAAAAATAAATGAATATTAAAATCTAAATAAATAGGGGCACCTGGGTGGCTCAATGGGTTAAGCCTCTGCCTTCAGCTCAGGTCATAGTCTCAGGGTCCTGGGATGGAGCCCCACATCGGGCTCCCTGCCCAGCGGGAAGCCTGCTTTCCCACTCTCTTTGCCTGCCTCTCTCCCTGCTTGTGATCTCTCTCTCTCTCTGTCAAATAAATAAATAAAATATTTTTTAAAAAATCTAAAAAAATAAATAAAGCCAGATTTGGCAACATTTATGTCATCAATTAAAATAGATGAAAATCTATACTATCTGAAGAGTCCATTCGAATTTGTACCAAAAAAAGTATCAATCACTACATAAAAAGAAAATTCATTGAGAGAAGGAAAACAAAGAAATAAGACCAGAAGCAAATATTCATATGTAGATATAGTGAAAGAGATCAACTTCAGCCAATTTAAAGTACTTTGTAAGAAAGAAAAGGATTTTTTTAAAGATTATCACTCAAATTGTAACACAACCTGGAATATGTGTACTGTTGGTAACATTATAGTGGTTACCACTTTTGTGAAATTTACTATAGTTATAAGCATTTTAGGTATGGTAAGTCTTTTTTTTTTTTTAAGATTTTATTTATTTATTTGACAGACAGAGGTCACAAGTAGGCAGACAGGTAGGCAGAGAGAGAGGAAGGGAAATAGGCTCCCTGCTGAGCAGAGAGCCTGACGTGGGGCTCAATCCCAGGACCCTGGGATCATGACCTGAGCCGAAGGCAGAGGCTTTAACCCACTGAGCCACCCAGGCGCCCCTAGGTATGGTAAGTCTTAAAAGTATCTTCTGATGAAGTCATTTCCCTTTTTGTTGTAATTCACCGAAAATAAAAAGACATGGACGTAAGTAAGATATTGACAAATAATGTCAAAATAGAAAAATGTCTAGAAACATATAAATCTCTAAATAATAGTGGGCAGTAATTAAACTAGTGTTCTGTGTAAAAATACAAATAACAGCTTATCTTGTATCACTAAATAAAGAGACAAATTACATATACACTTGGATTGCAACTACAGAGACAATAAGGACATAGGACATAAGGACAAATTCTGAAGGGTCACACCAAAGTAAAAATTGACATTTGGAATAGGTGGAATAATGAGAACTATTTTCTTTCAACAAAAAATTTTCAAATCAGTGTACCCATAATTTAAAGAGAGAAAAATTTCACACTAGCACATACAAGTCTGAGGTTGTACTCATGAATTTTGATTGTATTCATGAATTTGTGGCTCTTAATTGGTTTATAATGGTCAAGAGATAGAAATATCTCTTGGCATTAGGCAAGGTAATCTGTTACTATTGTGAGATGAAATATTTGAAGGTGAAATATTTAGAATTTAATCAAAATAGTCATTGTCTGGATCCATTATTCTTTTTCAATCCTCTCACTTGAAACTTTCACCTTTCTTTTAAATGCACAACTCCTGGCAATGTCATCTTCCTACTGTCAGTCCTTAATGAGTATACAAAGAATTCCTTTGATTTAATGAAATAAGACACTCTACAAACTTGTAACACTGAAATTCAACCATGGTCGTATTTTGGTTCTGTGATTGTTATTATTGATTTTTCTTTTCTCTACACACTCTTGCAATGATGTGTGTCTGTTCATACACACATATCTGTCTTGCTTTTTTTGCTTCAGAGGAGAAATTCCGAAAACACAAAATATTCAGCATAATTAAAAATGTTGAATATGAAACTGAATCATCAACATGAGTATCCATTTTAAATGTAAATCCTTCTCCTAATATGACGTTCAAAGTATTTACCTTAGTTGGTGGCTAAAAGTTTCCCCTATTTGAAAGCTACCATAGTCTCATTAAGGTCGATAAAGTTAATTACTTTGTACCACTGTGAATCTCCTCCAAATGTATTTTCAACCCAAGACAAACCCGCACCTGGTGCCCATACTTGGTATTGGAAAGGCATCCATAGCGGCCATCCCACTCCTTCTCTTCCCAGGTCAGCAAAACACTGCTGCAATTGCAAGGCCAGACATGGGCTTGTCACATGACCAGTACTTTCCAAAAACTATAGACAAGGAACAAGAGGCGTTCTGTTGCATTTTTCCGGTATCACAGGGATCAGCACTTTCTTATCACCACAGGGTTTCAATACCTGTGGTCCAGGTTCCCATGCTTCTCTACTTCACTTTGAAGAGCATTCCTGTTACCTGATTATATCAAGCCTTCTCTTTAAAACCTGAGCTCCAAAAGGCAGGGGTTTTTCCTTTGTTGTGCAGTCTGTATTCAAACCAAAATGTAATAATTAACATGTGTTTCACAGGTATCTATTAATAACAATTAGCAGAGACACTGAAAGGGAGATTTGTCCAACCAAATTTCCCAACCACACTGATGAACAGTGCTTAGACTGGTGCTGATCCAGATCCCACCAGAAAATCTACATCAACTAGATGAAAGTGCCATTTGATTTGAAATTGTTCATTTACACCGCCCGTCTTTACGAAAAGTTGGACTTACGAGGCAGTCTGCTGCTTGGATTAAGAGTTCTAGCACTAGAATCAAAACTAGTTGGGTTAGAATCAAGGCTCCACCATATGTTTATTTGTTTTTTTTTGGTTTAGTTTGGTTTTTAATTTTTGTCAAGTCCCTTAATCTCATTGGCTTTTAGTTTCCTCATCTATAAAATGAGAATAATAATCATACTTATACCAGGGTTGCCGTGAGAGTTTAATGAGGACAGTATGCATGGGGCAAGGCCTGGAGTAGATTAAACCCATTAACTCCGCTGTTACTAATGCTACTACTGCCAATAACTTTTGTGACAACATCAAAGACACTGTGTTAGGTACCATGACTGGTTAAGTAAATATCTACTCTAATACAAAGAGCAACTTCAATCTGGGAGTTTAGGGGGAAAAATGATACTTTTCTTGTGCTTATCCCTACTTAGGCTGATTTAAATAAATTTGCATTTCCATCTCAAAAAAGATTAGTAAGCAAAATACATTCTTTTTAAGATTTCTTAGTAAAGTACATTCTTATTAGAAGGCACGCCTCCTACAAAAACTTTGTTTTTACTTTTCATACGATGAAAAAGTCAAACTTTTATTGTGTTTAAATGAGTTTTTAGAGAACTAAACCTCTACTTTCTTGCTTTTGGAGACAGTAAGACATCATATCCTGTATTTGCCATTAAATAGATTTCAGAATTTAAAATTTCGTGATAAAAAGTATTTCAGAAACATGCTTGATCTTTAATTTCTACCTCTCTAATACTTAAAACCATTAATACCCCAATGCTGATAAAAGCAGCATTTATCGAAAAGAGAAAATAGTTTTCTGATTTAGGATCACTAATTAATATTTCACATAAAAATACTACTCTTAAGTTATACTATCTATTCTCTGTTCCTGAAGTAATCTAGAAAAATGTCTACCTCTATACCTTAGTTTATATTTTTTCTATATAAAAGGCTGTTTTCCCCCTTGTCAAAATTTTCTTCAAGATTTAACTCAGGTCTCAACATTTTTAGAAACACCTTCCTGAAGTCTCAACCCTTAGAGATCATTCTTCTGAATTCTTTTAAGGAGATGTCTTAACTGCTTACTTATGAGATGCGGTAGGCATTTTCTAAACTGGCCTCCAATGATCCCCACCAGCTGATTGTCACACCTTATGTAATCAATCCCCTCTCTTTGAATATGGGCTGAATCTAATGACTTTCTTCTCATGAAGAGAATAGTGCAAAAGAGATGGGCTATCACTACCAAAATTAGGTTACAAAGAGACTACAGCTTCTTGTCTTGCAAGCCCTCTCTTACGCTTTGATGGAAATTACCCATGTGCACTATCCTATTTTTCCACAGAAAGACCCACACGGCAAGGACCTGTCCAACAGCTCATGAGGAACTCAATCCAAAAACCATGTCAGTAACTAAGTTCACTCTTCTCCAGTCAAGCCATGCAGTGACTACAGAACAAACCAGTACCTTAACAACAGACCCTGGGTCAGAGGACCTAGCTAAGGCATGCTGGGATTCCAACTCAACAAAGGGTGATATAAAAAATGTTGGTTCTGTTACAGCACTAAGTTTTGGAATAAATTTCTGTGCAGCAGCAGATAGCTACATTAATTTAACTGCATATTGTCTTCTGAGCTAGATTATAACTGCTCTGATGACGGTAACTGTGACATTTTTAATCTCCATCCCTTCAACAGTGACCTCCACTGTTTGATAATGGTGATATTACAGAAAGACACAGACAACAATTTTGAACAATATACACAAATCACTGCCTTAAAATATTTGTTATAGCAAATATGGAGGAATTACAGTCTATCTTCAAGAATCTGCAGTTTAATGTGCAAGAGAGAGAAAATACAAACATTGTATGTATATGTGTGTTTATAATAAATGTCCAAACAGAAACACACCGATATAGAAATGACCAATTTTAAAAGGGGTGAATATTTAAGTAGTCATTATTTAAGTAATTAAGTAATAAAAGCAGATGAAAAGGAAGTGTGATGTCTAGAGAAACTGGAAAATATTAGTATGGACTGTCTGAAAAACATGTAAGAAAAAGAAAATACTAAATATTATAAAATCTCTTAAAACAATTGTGGCACCTAATCCTAAAAAAACACTAGGGGTATAGTGAATATTAATAAAACTCTGAAGTCATACAAACATTTTCTCTAATGATGCATATGAATCTCATTATGAAAATGAAATCAATAATGCCAAAGGGATGAATTAATTGAAGAACATTCACAGCAACTGAAGTTGAATTAATACACTAAAGAAGTTATCAATGAAACATATACTCTGCCAAAGAATAATCTGACAAAATTAAGATCTCTTATGGCAAATACTCTTCTTCTAACATTTTTTAATTCAACAAATAATTTTTAAGTCCCTACTAGGTAACTAACCATGCTCTGTGCTTGAAGCTAACCGTTGGAAGCCTAATATGTAGTTGTATTAGGTGAATTTTTTTTTAAGATGTTATTTATTTATTTGTCAGGGGTGGGAGGCACAAGCGGGCAGAGAGGCAGGCAGAGGCAGAGAGAGAAGCAGGCTCCCCACTGAGCAAGGAGCCTGATACAGGACTCGATCCCAGGACTCTGGGATCATGACCTGAGCCGAAGGCAGCAGCTTAACCCACTGAGCCACCCAGGTCCCCCATTTTAGGTGAATTTATGTGACTTCTTCTGAATTCTATAAATTTCAACCCATCTACTGAGTTTACTAGAAACAAAAAAAGCTGAATATGTTTTGCACAGGTCATAAGGAAGAATGTGTAGAAGGCGTTTTTCTGAAGAACAAATAGAACAGAGTGAAATCAAACAGAGCAGATTATTAAGCACCTCGCACCTGACAGCACTGTGCTCGGCACAGTGGGAGAACCGATGGGGGAGATAGACATGATTCCTTTTCCCATGGAATTCACAGTCTTAGAGAGAAAAGGGAGAATAAAACAAACAAGCAAACAGAAAAAATAGCAATAGGTTGGAGTAAGTGGAAAGATGGAAATAAACAAGCTACTGGGACAAATAATGGGGCGAGTAGCTGTTTAATATCACATTACCAAGGGAAGAATTCTCATTTTCTTTGTATAAAACAAGTGTCCATAATCTTTATCCATTTTTATATTGAACTGTTGGCATTTTTCTGTCAATTTGAAGAACTCTTTACACGCAAAGTAAATTATGTTTTGTCTGTGATATGGTTGCAAAAGTTTTCTCTAGTTTGATGTTTCTTATAAGCAATTTTGACCATGCAAAAAGTTTTCTTTTATGTAGTAAGTAAAATTTATTACTCCTATTCTTATGGTTCCTGGTTTTTATCATAGTTGGGAAAGCTTTTTCATGTTGAAGTTATATAGAATTCTCCCATGATGTCTTCGATTACTTTTATGGTTTATGTTTTATATTTACATCCACGATCCATTTGAAGTTTCTTCTGGTATAAACTATGAGGTATGGATCCATTTTTTTTCCAGATGGCTACCCTGTTGGCTCATCATTATTTATTGAAAAATCCATTTTCCCCCATGGATATTATATGCACTGCAATTCACATATGTATTCTATATTTTTTTCCAATGATTTTTTTTTTCCCTCCATGCCTACAACCAAACTGTCTTAATAATTGGGGTCTAATAAGTTTTAATCTCTGGCGGGGCTAATTCCACATCATTGCTCTCCTTTTGCTGAATTTTCCTGGCTATTTGTGCTTATATATTTTTCCATTATCAACTCCAGATCAGTCTAGCTAGGTCCAAAATATCGTGAGTTTTTGTGATTGTCAAATGAATTTATAAAATGAATCAGGAGAAACTGACAAGATGCTAAGGCTTTCCTTGGTGTATTATTCTAAATATTCAAGTATTCTTTGGGTAACATTAGAAGCCTTTAAAAAGTTTTTTTTTCTTTTTTCTATATAGAAACTTGCACATTTCTTATTAAGCTTAATGTTATTTTATATATTTTTTGATGTTGAACACTGGGGATCTTTCTTCCATTGGGTCTTCTAATGGCTGTAACTTTGTATATATAGAAGTCATTGATTTTGTGTTTAATTTTTTCTTTCTCTGCTGTTTGGAATTTTTTAACTCTTTGTAAGAATTTTCAGCTGATTCTTTTGGTTTTGCAGGTACACAAACATATAAGCTGCAAATGTTTTATTTTTATATCTCTAATTTCTTTCTCTTGTCTAATTGTATTAGTACTACAGAACAATGTTAAATAATAGTGGTGATAATGGACATCACTCTCTGTTTCGAGATTCACAAGAATGCTTCTAATGTTTCCCCATTAAGGATGATACTGGATTTCGGACTGAAATAGATACTTTTTACCAGGTAAAGAGAAGTATCTATTTCCAACTGTACTAGAGGTTTTCCTTTTTAAGTCTGAACATTAAATTGTTGCCTTTTCACAAGTATAAACATGTTCTTTGCTCCTTAATGTAATGTTAGATTTGATGTGAAATGTTGGGGTTCCGGAGCAAATGGTCAAGGCAGAATGCTTGGACATTTATTGGTCAAGCTAGAATTCTTGAGACATTTATGTTTTATTATAGCATGGTGACAGGACCAGTGGGCAAAAAGAGCTGCCCTGGGGTTGTGAGGGGCTGATTATATACTTTTCAAGATGAGAGGGGGTTAGGAATAGTGGAAGTCTCTAAGGAATTTGGAGCCAAGATTTCCAGGATCTTGACGGGCAAGGAAAATGGTTGTTAGGAAAAGGTCGTTTACTAAATTGCCTAATAAAACCTGAGTCATGAGACCCTTCAGATGTATATCAGTGGACCATATGCTTGGAGGATGATTGTTAACACATATTTTCGGGAGGTAGAGATAAAGGAAGTTTCCAAAGGGATTTTAACAGGATGCTGGAGGTTAGGATAATGTCAGGCTAAGGTTGCCTTCTGCCTCTAGCAAAGTATTAACATTGAGGCAACTAAGCTCTTTGAGGAAGGTCACGCTGCAGTTCTCAAGTACTTGTAAATGGGCTTAATTTAGGTTGTAAAGTTTTTTTTTTTTTTCTTTTGCCTTTGTTCTCCACATCAGATTTCCTTTTCTTTACTCAATCGTTATCTCCTTGAAATAACCTCTTTAATCAGGGTGGTTTTTTAAGAAAAAATTTTTATTTATTTTAGAGAGAGACAGAGAGAGAGGCAGGGGAGAAAGGAGAGGGAGAGGGAGAGAATCTGAAGCACATTCCATGATGAGCACCGAGGCAGAGGCAGGGCTCGATCTCGTGACCCTGAGATCATGACCTAAATCAAAGAACCAAGAGTTAGACGCTTAACCGACTGAGCCACCCAGGCACCCCTAATCAGGAGGCTTTATTCTTTTAATGTCTGCTACACTCTGTCAGCATTTCATTTAGGATTTTCACGTAGTTATTTGTATGAACATAAATATAAGTGATCTAAAGTTTTCTTTTCAGTACAATCTGTATTAAAGTTTGATGTCAATATCCTGCTGGCACCATTTCAAATATTGTTAAATTTTCTATTCCTGTTCTTTGGAACATTTTAAATACCATTAATATTATCAGGTTTTTAAGGGTCTCATAGAATTCTTTTGTGAAACCATCAGAACTAGTGGTTGATGTATGTGGGGGCATAGATTTCTCTGCCCACCGCCCCCATTCCCAGTTAATTTGTCTGTTTTTGTTTTCTGTACATTCATAGAGTCCTCCAGGTAATTATCATGCTCTAGAAATTTAACCACTTTATTCACTTTTTTAAAAATTATTCACCTAGCATTTGGAAAACAGAATCTCTCATGGCTTCAATTTCCAGCATTTTTGAAGTGATTTTCCCTATTACCCTTTCTTACATTATATATTTGTACACTCTACACTTTTTACTTCATTAGCTGACATTTTACCTTTCCCAATGGAGTACTTCTATTCATCTCTTTTCTAATTCATTTATTTCTGCTTTCATGCATATTGATCATTTCATTTTGCTTTCCATGGACTGATTTTGCTGCTGCTGCTGTTGTTTTCTAATTTCTTAACATACTACTCAAAGTAGAAAATCTATATATTTTCTTCTGGGATTTGTTTTATCTGCATACTACAGGTTCTAATATGCTGTGTTTCTATTATATTTATTTTCTAGATCTTAACCATTTTAGTTTAGATTTCCTCTCAGACATGACTTTAAGAGATTTTAAAATTTGATAAAATGTGGGTTTAAAATTTCTTTTTTTATTATTTTATTGCATTAGTTTTATTGCATTGTGATTAGTGCAGTTTTCTTTGTGTTACTGTAAATGTTTGGTTTCTGTTAACATTCCATGGTCACTTAAGATGTATTCTCTATTTTCAGTTTTAAATATCAGTTAGATCCACCGTATTAATTATGTTGTCTAGGCCTTACAGATCTACATATTTTTGTCCACTTGATCTGTCAAGAACTAAACATTAAGATTCCTCACGCTAAGCAGCTTTTATTTGTTCTGCTAATACAGTGGTATAGAGATGTATTTCTCTGTTATATTTTCACTGCAAATATTTCAATCCTTTATAAAGTATTATTTTTTCTCAAATAACATTATAAAGTGTTCTTTTTGACTCATTTAAATTTGACTTATAACAAATCTTGCCTTATATCAAGACCATGACCTTAGCTTGCTTTTTTAAAATTTTATTTAGTGTTTGTTTGTTTGTTTATTTATTTATTTACACTTTTGGGAGGGGAGGAAGGGGCAGAGGGATCCGGAGCGAGAGAATCTTAAGCAGGCTCCATGCTAAGCGCAGAGCCTGACGAGAGGCTCAACATCACAACCCTGAGATCATGACCTGAGCTGAAATCAAGAGTCAGAAGCTTAACCAACTGAGCCCCCTAGGTGCAACTTCAGCTTGCTTTTAATTTGCATTTGAAATAAATGTACTTATTTCAACTGCCATTTTCTTGCCTTCTATTGTCCCAGTTCTGTAAGTTTTATTGTTTCTACTGTCAGCGCAACTAACATTATAGTCTCTTCAGTGGGCCTCACGCCCACCTTTGTTTTACTCTTGGTCAAAGACTGACCTGGACCCAGTGCTCATGGCCAGTGCTCTTGCTGTAGTGTTTTCAAACATCTCTGGGAGGACGGCAGTTCATCTTCTAAGAAATTTCTGAAGATGTTTCAGGGGAACGATATTCCCCGAGTTATCCTTGTTCAAAACTGTTTACTACTGCTTTTGTACTTCAACATTTTTGTTGGTTATAAAATTCTTAAACCACACTCTCCCTCAAGATTTTATAGATGTTGTTCTACAACCTTCTAGCATTCAATATGTTAAAGAGCAGCTTAAGGTCACATTAATCTTTTTCTTCTACATGTGACTTCTTTCTTGATCACCCAAAGGATTCTTTCACTATCTCTGATGTCAAGCCGTTTAACTTGGGTATGTTTCCACGCTGACGTCTTTGGAGCAATTTCCACTGGGTTAGATGTGCTTTTTCAACATGTGAACTCAAGCCTTCTTTAGAGAAGTGCACTTAATTTGTAGCTTTCAATATTCAATATTGAATTCAATAATTTCCATTTTTTTAGTGACTCCAGTAATGTGCATGCTTCATTTTCTTTGCCTCTCTTTTATAGCTACCATTTTCTCTCTCATCCTTTTAAACTTCTAAAATTTATTTCATTTTGCTCAATTTTTTTCACAACTGTCCTCTAGATCTTTGCTGTTTTCAACAATGTTTATTTTTTTCTTATTTTCCTGCCAACTTAACCTTTACTTCTCTGATGGTTTTATTTTTCTCTTCCATTTCTTCCTCAAGCCTCTCCATTGTTACCTACCATCCCTTTTCTGAGTTCGTGTATTTTTTATTTGCACTAATCCTTCAGAGACTTTTACTTCTTAAAGGTTTTGTTTTATTTTTAAATTTATGGCACAAAGTTGGATAATCATTTTTGTCCCTTTTACAGCCACATTGTTTTATTTTTTCTTATAAACTTTTCTTACCCAGCTTTTGGTTTTCCCCTCATTTCCTTATTTTTTTCCCTGTAATTTTTTTTTTTTTTTTTTTAAGGAGCTCTTGGGCTGGTTCTGCTTTTATATTATAGTACTGAAACTGATATATATATATTTTTTTTCTATGCCACAGTTTGCTGGAGGTTCATGTGGGAGGGGAGGGGTCCAGGGACATGCTCCAGCATAACAGCACTTTTTCTCATGATAAAGGATTTAGTTTGTATATTTATTTGCCTTTTTCATTTCCTCAGCCAATGAACATAGCAGCTGTGGTAGTTTTCTTAAATACCCTCTTCTCTGCTGCAATAGAGAAGAACTGTTTGCTGAAACTATGGCTGTGTCTTCACATAGCCATTTCTTGACTTAGCCCATTTACTTGACTGCTGAGAACCAAACTGGGTCTGAGAAAGCCCCTAACTTCTGCGGGTGTACCCAATGCACCAATGCCTCCTGGTTCAAAAATGGAGCTCAGACATTGAACCTCAGTGTATGTGCCTCGTCTTTAAGAAAGTCCTCTTTAATGCAGCAGCTACATTCTGTCTCAACTCTTGCCCATTTCTCCAGCCCACTGCACAGTGTCCACAGCTTTGGGCAGAAATTCCTTTTGGGGGGAGGGGACGGAATATGGGGTTTTAGCAGTCTCTGAGTTTCACCAAAAAAATGTTACATGTTTGTTTCTCATTCACCTTGCTGTTTTGGATACTTTCCACGAAGAGGATAACATAATGTGACTTTAAACCACCACATTCAAATCAGAGATCCTATTCTAAATTCTTTAGTTTTTAGTCCTCAATATTGAATATTCTCAAAATCCACGTTTTATATGTTTAGGAACTTAGTTGGAAGTACTCAGAAATAATGATAGCCATCTGCTTTATGTCTGGCACTGTTCATACACATACATTTATTTTCTTGTGTACTCCTCCAAACAGCTCTGCATGTAGGTATTATTATCTCCATTTTACAAATGAAGAGCAGAGCCCAGATTTCAACCTGGATCTATCTGATGTAAAAGCCCACGTTCTTCACTCCAAACCACACTCAAACTAGTTCTATTCTCCAAAGATAATTTTGAAATGTTTAATTGTTGTGGAAACCAAATAATTCCTGTTTGATTAGATTGTGGTATTATTTCTTTGTTTTGGAATCTGAATTTCTTTAGTCTCCTCCAAATGCTTTTTTTAAACCACTGGTTACATATAGGAGGAAAAATTTTAGGACAGAAATGGTTGCACGCTGTCAAAGGAGGACTGGACTTCCTAAACTGTAAAACCACAAAGCCCGGCATAACACAACCAATATGCTGTTTGGTTTTGTCCCCTAAGCAACTGACCAAACACTACTATACATGTGCCTGCCAATGGATTAGACAAAGATTAAGAATGTTGATACACCTCCTACCTAAAAAATAAACTTTGAATAAACATAACATAAATAACAAACAGAGGAACATTCAAATGACAAACAATTTGAGAGTAAGATTGCAAATGTTTCACTTTGGACAGAATTGACATAATTATTTCATGAATGTTTTAAACTTGCTACAAGTATAAAAATTCCTGGTCCAGTATTTCAAACACAGTTACAGACAGAAATTAACAATTGCTACCATATCTTTCTTGCCATTCAAAACAAGGCGCTGTATAAATCTTCTGTTCTTTCAAAGTTTTATTCCTCTAAAGATGGCATTAAAGAGAAATGCAATAATAGAAGAACACAGTATTTCAAGTGAAGACCTGTGTTTTTGTACCGGTTCTTGTATTATTAGTGGTTTGAATTTGGGTAAGTTATTCAATTCTCTAACTTCAGTGACTTTGTGCATAAAATAGAAGTGTTTCTGTGTAGTTAACACCTATGTAAACAGCTAGCATAGTTCATAACACATAGTAGATACTTAGTAAGTATTTATTGAATCTGAATAACATTAAGAGCAAGTTCTTGTTTCTCTTTTCTGTTGCATTTAGAGCTAATAGAATCAGTAATAAAACTCTACTCAGTTTTTCTCAAGGATAGATCATCTGTTATAATTGGGTTTAAATAGGGACACTGGGGTCGCTCAGCCAGTTAAGCCTCAGATTCTTGATTTTGGCTCAGGTCGAGAGCTCAGGGTTGTGAGATCCAGCCGTTCCTCAAATTATGCTCTGGGCATGGAGCCTGCTTAAGATTCTCTCTCTCCCTCTCCCTCTGTCCTCCCCCCATCCCCTGCACCCCCACTCTGCTTACATGTATATCCACACACTCTCTCTCTAAAAAAATAAAATAAAATAAAATAAAATAATTAGCTTTAAATAGATGTTAATGATCCACTTATTTCTTCTATTTTTGGACACAACATAGAAGCAAGACCTAACTTTGGCATGGACTCAAAACATTTTCTGTACTTTTTTTCAACAAAATAGATCTATCGCTCTGATGAATTAAAAGGTCTAAAAAAATGTAGGTTGTGGAATAAAACAAACATGAATACCAATTCTGGCTTTGCTGCTTACTAGCTATAACAAGCTATTTACTATCTCAGAGTCTTGGTTTCCTTATCTGTAAGATTCTAATAGATTGGTTAGAACTGAATGGGATAAGGCATATAAAACAATGTAGGAAACAGGCATTCAATAAAGGTGAGCTCTTCCCCTCTGAAAAATTCCAGAAGTCTTTACAGTTCTAACTGTCCTTACACCCAATGGATGTGTCCATTTACCCCTGGGATTTAGCCAGAGCTCAGTCCACAAAAAGTGCTAATACATTAAGTGTTTATTACTTTGCTATTAGAAGACACTGCATAGCCTGCAGACAGGGTGTATTTTACTGGGTTACAAACTTGAGAGAATGCCCGGTTTTTACAACCCCTGATCACAAAAAGCATACAATTTAGTAAGAAGATCAAAATGAACCAAATAGAGGCACCTGGGTGGTTCGGTCATTAGGACCTGGCTTCAGCTCAGGTCATGATCCCAGGGGTCCTGAGATTGAGCCCCTTGTCAGGCTCCCTGCTCAGCGGGAAGCCTGCTTCTCCCTCTCTTGCTCTCCCTGCTTGTGCTCACTCTCTCACTGTCAAATAAACAAATAAATAATCTTTTTTTAAAAATGAACCAAATAAGTGCAAACAAGACTGTGTGAAGTAAGTGTGGTGCAAACAAAGCCACTGACGAGAAAGAGACAAGGTATCTTTCATCTGGGACAATGTGTCTAGTGGTTGCACACACGGAGTTTGAAAGTGACTGCCTATGCTCCAGCCCTGCTCAGTCACTTGCTGTATGACTTTGGGTAACACGCTTTAACAATTCTTTTAGCCTCAGTTTCCTCATCCTTAGAACAGACCTTCCCAGGGTTGTTGAGAGAATTAAACTGTAAAGCCCAGCACCCAGGATATGTGAGTTAATGATAATATTGCTACAAAGTCTCACAGCAAGTATATTTCTCCATCTCGAGCAAAGCCATGCTGTCAGTCTACCACAAACTGTTGATGATGGTGATCAAACAAACAAACAAACAAGTAGCTACTCCCTATTAGCTCCAAAATCCCCAGCTATGTTTGGAAGAAAAAAAATGTAAAGAGCAGCATTTTAGTAAAACAATAAAAATATAATAACACAGTGGACAGCGCTATGAATCTAGGAAATTTCAGTACTTGTTTCTCTAAGTCTGGATTGTTTTAATTTTAAGCTGAAAATGCTTCTTGCTTAAATTTTCGTTCTTAATTTAGAAATAAAAAGAAATAAGGAAAGAAAGCAGGTCCTTTGGGTGGTTTATTTTTCCAGAATAGGGTATTTTACTTCGGTCCTATTTGCTGGCATTCACTCACGCAAACTGCCCAATGGACCTGATTTGGATTTTGCTAAAACCACAAAGCCAAGAGATGGCGCCTGGGAAGCCCATGACTAACTTCCATCCTAAAAATAAGCATCTTTGCCAGAAATCCTTAGTTATTTGAGGCAACACCAAACTCTTAGTCAGTTGAGGCAACAAGAGCAAGTAAAAATTGATGCTTATAGCTATGAAATTGTCATTAAATATCATTGGCACTTTAAATTCCTAAGAGCAATTGTTTTATATGTTGCCCACCGGTTTCACACTTGTTTTCTAATATGCCCTGGATATTGACAGGAAGCCTGTGAAAATGTCAGTATAAAGATTAAAAATTTTGTTTGAAGGGGAAAAAAATGAACCACCTTTTTCCATAAAATAATATGCCTCAAGATAAGAACATATTATTCTGAAGAAATGATCATATCTAATCAAATAGTCTCTTTTGGAGGGAAAAAAAATCCTTTAATATCCAATAGGTGATAATGAACTAAAAGATGGTCCGTTTGTAATATTTTCAATAATATTTCAGAATAAAGATAATTCCTTGTGCAAATACTCACAATATAATGCTGGGCAAGGGGAATGAAATATAAAATAAAATATACCATACAACTTGTATTTGAAACAAAAAGAAAAGAGTGAAAAGGAGGGGAGAGAGAGAGTTGACAAATGAAATACACCAAATTTTACCAGTGACATTGTTAGAATTCTACTGATTTTGTTTTTGTTTATATTTATTTTCTAAGTTTTCTACAAGAAACATGAGTTGCTTTCAAAAGCAAACAAAAAATCTGAATCTGAAGTATCCTCTGTCAAATGGGATAATTCCTGCCCACTACACGGATGTCTTCCATCAAGAAAAATGACCAATTTTCAAAACGATGAAATCATAAATGAGGAAGCACATCTCTTCAGCTAAAATATTATTTATTTTGGATACATTATCTCCTGTCAAGCAACCAATGGGCTGCTGAATCTCAAACAGATTCAACAACAAAATAATCCCTAATGGCTAGCCTAAAGTAAATATCTTTTTAAATTGGACCCTTGAGTTAAAACTCTATTAGCAGTCAAGAATACACTCCTGGAGGGGTGCCTGGGTGGCTCAGTCATTAAGCATCTGCCTTCTGCTCAGTTTGTGATCTGAGGATCAAGCCCCACATTAGGCTCCCTGATAGGCGGGAAGCCTGCTTCTCCCTCTCCCACTCCCCCGGCTTGCATTTCCTCTCTTGCTCTCTCTCTTTCTCTGTCAAATAAATAAAATATTAAAAAAAAAAAAAAAGAAAAAAAGGAATACACTCCTGGATATCCCAACAGAAACTAAGTACCTTAAGGTAGCTGTGCCAGAAAGGGTTTGATTTACTTTACACTGAACATATTTTCAAATCCTTTAGGTTAATGAGAATATTGACGAGGCAGGCAGGAGCTAGAACACCCAGTTTTAATATGCTTAGGGCTCCTGGCAGCACAGACAACATAAAGCTTAAAATACAGCAAAACAATTAACAGGTAATAGCTACACATCCCAGGGCAGGACACACACTCATCCCTAAAGAATCCACTCTGCCTGTCCAGCACCTCCCCAGTGCCCAGCCTTCTCCTTGGCTTTCCTGGGCCCTCCTCAAGCTGGCCAGACAGAAAGAGACCACAGACAGGCCCCTTCTCTTAACCATCTTCCTCAGCTCAAAAAGTAAGATATGATCAGGGCACCTGGGTGGCACAGTTGGTTAGGCATCTGACTCTCAGTTTGGGCTTAGGTTGTGATCTCAGGGATGGGAGGGAGGGGAGGTAGAGCCCAGCGTCTGGCTCCAAGCTCAGTGCAGAGTCCACTTAAGACTCCCTCTGTCCCTCCCCTGAGCACTCAGGCCTGCCTGCGCGTGTTCTCTCTCTCTCTGTCTTTCAAAGAAATAAATAAATCATAAACAGTTCTAAAAAGTAAGATATAAGCAGATTGGCCCCACAACCTCAGCAAGGCTGAAAATTCTGAGCCAAACTGGGACCTAGTCGTCACACGCATACAGAGTATAACTGTCATCAAACTCATACATATTGTAAATGAACTAAATTCTGGAAAGTTAGTTTGGTTGCTGGGATTTAGATGTATTAATTCTCGGGAAACTGTGTATTTCTGTTGGCAACTCAGCAGGGAATTCAATACGGTCCCCTTAAACTTGGTTATTATTAGTTTTACTAAAATAACAGAATATGAGTTTTCTAAAACTCTACCAATAGGACAATTCATTTCCCCTTAGATCAAACATATGGCAAATACTTAATGACATAGAGTTACTATGAACTTAAAAAAGAGAGAAAACAGAACTTGGAGCTAACTTCTTCAGAATTCTTCTCAATATATGTATCTTTAGTGAGATTATGGCAGAGAATACAACCCTTTATATTGCTGATCTCCATTGTAATGTACATATATTTCAAAGGGTGCACAAAAACATGTAAGAAATTTCTGTTCATATTTGTTTATTTCAACCATGTAAAATTTTTTGTGTTTTATAGTTAACATAATTTATTAGAACAACATTTGCATGTGCCTTATAAGTATTATATATGTGTATGCATATATATATATAACATGTACATATATTACAGATATATATTCAATATTTTTATCAATAAAAGTGTTTGATTTTAAAAGTTTGAAATTTGGAATGCCTGGATGGCTCAGCTGGTTCAACGTCTACCTTCGGCTTAGGTCATGATCCCGGGGTCCTGGGATCAAGTCCCACATCAGGCTCCCTGCTCAGCGGGGAGCCTGCTTCTCCCTCTGCCTGCCATTCCCCTGCTTGTGTTCTCTTTCTCACTGACAAATAAATAAAATCTTAAAAAAAAAAAAAAAAAAACCTTTTTTAGTTTGAAATCTGATGATCAGAACTGACAAAGAAAAATGTCTGTATAAATATTGCATGTATAAAAATCAGTGTGCTGATATCTACTTGAGCATGTAACTTTACCCAGCTGAAGGCAGTGAAGCTGCATCTCACATGGAGCTTACTGTAAGCACTTCACAGCCAGAAAATATTACATACTCTGTCAATACTAGTTTCCATAAAGTATTCTCTGATGTCTCAGATGCTTTTGGCTAATAGCCTTCAGCTTGATTTTAATCATATTAATCCCCTAAATCCCAAAACCACAAAAAAACAACAGGTACTATAAACTTAAATATATATTTACAGACTATGTTTTTAAAATATACTATTTGTAGCCTTATTCGCATTAAAGAAAAGAATTTTAATTTCAGAGAGAGAGAGAGGACTCTGAAATTCAAGTCATTTTGAATTTGATCTTTCTCTTCTAAGTAGTTTGATGCAGATTTATTGATGATCTGTTCTACCAACTAAGTATATCTATTTTGGAAGGCTGTCTCAGCTTCATAATTTTAAATTCCAGTTCAAAGGACATGAATGAAGAATGCCTTGGGTACTGAAATGAATACAGTAAAATTCAATCCCACATACTTACTTGCAGGGCTCAATAACGTTCATCACCCTTGTGTAATAAAAATGGAGCTACCGTCCAGTGAGTTGGTCCAGGTGAGATCAAAGAGAAGGCTAATCTCACTGGGGATCCATGCTCCAAGATAATTTTGTTTCTTGGACTATAAAAACAGTTAACCTCAGAGATGACATCAACACTTTCCCCTGCTAACAATTTCAAATCAAAAGCAAATAGCGTGTACAAATTTGTCAGCCCATTGGCAAGGGTTCCAGTACCTTTTGCCCCCATTATCACACTTCATTGTGTTTTTTTCCTTTCTGCTACTTCCTTTATCTACTATCCTGCTCCTTCTCTGGGTGTTTATTTTCTTCTCCCTATGTCTCCCGACACCTTTAAGAGGTCATGATAAACAGGCCGTATGTCATAACAATTGTTAGTTAAAAGGAAAATTAAACTACACTCCAGTGTCTTGGTTGGGGTTCAATTACTGAATTGCTTTATTGACTATTACCATTGTGAAAACATCCAGTGGCTCAATATAATTCTTTCATTTGTTTTGGATCTTGCTTATTTTTTAAATATTTGGAGCAATTTTTTATGACTGCTTCTTTCTCCAATTCTTTCCAAACAAAATAAGAATATCTTTTAAAGTAAAATATCTAAAAAGAAAGTTTGTAAGGAGTTATAAAAAATTATAATCAGTGGGGCGCCTGGGTGGCTCAGTGGGTTAAAGCCTCTGCCTTCGGCTCAGGTCATGATCCCAGGGTCCTGGGATCGAGCCCCGCATCGGGCTCTCTGCTCAGCAGGGAGCCTGCTTCTTCCTCTCTCTCTGCCTGCCTCTCTGCCTACTTGTGATCTCTCTCTGTGTGTCAAATAAATAAATAAAATCTTTTAAAAAAAAATTATAATCAGAGAAGTTGGTGCAAAATCATTGGAAAGACAGGAAAAACAATCCATCAATTCAAATGAAATATTTTTCTCCAATTTCTGACTAAACTATTTTAGTTTCTGAAAGAACATACCCAAGGATAGAGATCTATGTAATATCTCAGAATTCATGGACAATGAGAAATTGTAACAGATAATGTCAAATAGAGAAAAATGTTATTTTCAAAACAGAAGGAAAAAGTGACAAATATCAGAAAGAATATATAAACTGGTAAACTAAGAAAAATGTCAAAAAAAATTTTAAAAATACATTCAAGAAAATGTCTCTCCCTCCACCTCTCCCCTGGCCCACTCTCTCTCTATCTCTCTCTCTCTAAAATAAATAAATAAATCTTTTTAAAAATGGGATTTAGCTAGGATAAGTCTTACATTCTACATAGAAATTTTCAAAAGTATGAAATGGTTTGTACTGCTGCCATTCATTTACTCACCTAAAACCATAGTTATTGGGCACATACCAAGCTTTGTATCAGTCAGTAATATGAGATCTTTAACAAAAAAGCTAAAAGTCTTAGGGTTAACCAAAACATTGTATTATAGCAAGGAAAGTGTAGAACTATATTCAGTTTTATTTGATTCACATCTGGACAACTGTATACAATTTCCTGCTTTAAGAGAGGAAAGTGACCAATTAATGTATCCAGAGAAGGACTATCAGGTTGCAAGGTATCTTAATCTGGAAACCATCTCACAGGAATATTTAGAAAGAGATACCCATCTTCAAACACTTATACTCATGTCATTTAGAAGGAAAAGAACTTAAAATGATCAGTAAAACAAAAAGATTTAGCTCAATATCATGAAGATTTTTTTTCTAATAATTAAAGCTGGTATTAGATACCGTCTGTCACTATTTAAGGTCAGTTTACATGATCAACTTAAAGGCTTGGAATGCTGGCTTGATTTATCAATTCCTGAAATCAAAGATAATTACTGTGCAGTGAAAGAAATATAAAGAGAGGATATATACAGAAGGAGGTACACCCTCCTCATGGAGGTGAAGAAGTTAAAGGAAGGTTCCTGGAGAAGCCAAGAAGAAGTAAAAGTGATAATTTTGAAGGAAGAGTTAGACAAATGCCCAAGACTCACAGGGGAAAACAATATAGGTAAAACCACCAGCATCAGAGAGAAAATAGTAGCTGTAAGAGACTCAAAGTATTTAAGCCTTATTCATTTGCCTTCCAACTCTCTGTTTCTCTGAGCCAAAACAGCTTTCTGTGCTCTAAGTAGAATGACAATTTTCAGGCTTTTCTGTCTTCCTTTCTTATGTTTCAAAACCTGAATATAGACTAATGAAAGGCTGGGCCTTTTCTGGGTCACCTTACGACAAATAGATTAAATTTGGGTCACCTTATGACAAATAGATTAAATTTAGGTCACCTTATGACAAATATACTAAATTAATATATTAAATATATTAAATTAGGCTTTAATGAATTTAAGGCTGGAAAAAATTGAACAACAATTTTTGAAACTAGGTAATATGCTAAAAAGCATAAACTCTGCAGCCAGTGACCTACCTTTGGGATTTTGGAACTGACCATTATCATGACTCTCAAACACGTATAAACCTTTAACTGTGAATATAATCTTCACTGCCTAAAACATGAACTGCTTTATCATGGCTTTGCCAAACCTCCATTATCTGACCCCCCAGCCCTCACCTTCAGCCTTCTCTCCTACTTTGTGTCCCATATCCCAACCGGGGCCCAACATCTTTGCTTACAGATCTGAAATTTCCACCCCTCTGGCCCCCCTGTCCCAAGGGGTGCCTGGGTGCACCCCTTCCAGCCTATTGCTGCCCACTCCTCCTTAAGGGCCAAGCTGAACCACAGGGGAGCTCTGTCGTTCTACTCCTATCTCGCAGGCACAGTAACTTCACTGGCCACTGGCCACCTTCAAGGATGTTCTGCATTATCTTTTGTATACAAAACATGTCTTCCCTGCTGGGCTCTGAGTTGGCTGAAGAAAGAAGTTTTCATGCATCTTTATTTCTCCTGTCACACCTAGGTAAGTACCTTGTACAGACTATCTCTCAACAAACTCATTTATTCAATTTACTCACAAATATTTACTGAGCTCCTCCTACATGCTGGGAATTGTTCTAGACACTGAATAGAGGTGGAAAAAACACCAACAGCAATCCCTTGCCCTCATGGAATTTCCACGGGGGTGTAGAGGGAGGCCTAACCATAGAAAGAAAGAGGTCCAGGCCACAGCATCAAAAAAGTACTGTAGTTAGCCATTAAACCATATGGTGGTCAACAATAAAGCCCCTTTCTACTTCCTTCTGTCCCCCAGCTTACCGTCAGTGAGACCCATGTATATATTCAATTCCAGGGGCTTACCTTAATGGAGTTTCCAAATTCGCAAAATCCTAAGAGAAGACGTACTTAATGCCTCAACCCCCCCACATTGCAGGAACCGTATTGAGTCATTCTCGCTGCTAGGATATTACCCAACACTGACCACTGATTTTTCCATATTATTTTCCAATTTGCCTTTATTGCTAATCAGATGCAGCTGACACTAGGACATAAAAGTCATTTATCATTACCTAACACTTACTCTGTTAATGGCAAGGTGTACATAAGTAAAGAGTTTTAATCTCTTGTCCTGTAACCAATACATTGAATAGATATTGGGAAGCCACAACGGGATGAGCACTATATAAGAGATTTCAAAGGTGTCATTGAGCTATGGTTATAAAATTCTGGGAATCACCTCTCCATTTAAAATATTACAAGCATCCTTTGATATATAGTGATGACTTTCCAAGCATTAATATGGTAGAAGGAGGTATCATGGACCACTTTATAAAGTCAGCTCAGCATATAGATTGACACATCTATATGAGTTGGTAACTGCCTATAATTTGTGCTTCTTTCAGGTCCCTCAACCTTCCATTCTGTACAAATAGTGACACATTCCATGATCATGCTAGATGTCCTTTCTTAAACAGGAAACAAAACGGAATTTTTCTGGTCAAGGCAAAAGACTTTTTCACGCAACTGGTCCCAATTTTCCCTTATGCCAAACTTAGTCCATGAATTCATGCCTGGATTCTGACTCCCAGATACACTCGTTACACAGTCTCATGAGTTCAATATTGCTAAAGAAAAACAGCATTATCACTAAGTTACGGAATATACAGTCGTATTTGAAATTATAATAAATAAATCAAAGTGGTGTTCTACAATATAACATAGTAAAATTTTAGCAAAGAATTCCAGACATCTCCAAGTCTTAGGCAGCCAAGTCGTGAGAAGGGACAATCTATAAGAAAAGCAATAGCTTCAAAACTGAAGGGTTGTTTTCACAGATAACCAGGTTGGTAAAGGCTAATAGCATTGTCGTCAGTTACACTTTCATGGGTTAGTGAAGGTGCATTTTAAAAGTTAGAGAAAACAAATAATTGTATAACACTGTCACTGACTTGTACTGGGCACACTAAAGTCACTTTTTTCCAAAGTCATATACCTAACATGTTAAAGCTGATAGTAAGATCTAGACTTCTTGCTCTTACGCTTTTAACACTAGCAAAATTACCCCCACAGCAAGTTATCTAAATAATGGAAGTAGAGATTTGAAATTCCTATTCAAAGTAAATTCACTACTACTTCTACACATCTCCCTGGAGTGCCCTTCTACAAGTGAGCACAGTCCCAGGGAGTGTGGATAATAAAATACAGTATGAACTCACAGGAATCCTAAATGACTGTAGGCATTTATAATCTTATCAAAAAAAAGAAAGAAAGAATAACTTGTTCAATTTATAAACAATTGATACACCCACTTTTATACTAAAAAAACCCCAAACTTAGGACTTGACATTTCTCATCCCCCATTTCTTCATGGTCTATGTCAAACAATACGTTAATATTAATTAGACCATCCTCAGGATACTGTTCTTTAAAATTATCTAGTGAGCATTTCTGAGTGATCCACCTATCATGAAAAATGTAAAATTACTGATAGAAAGCTCCTTTATTTGCCATTGGTTTCAAGCATTTTTTTTTTTGTCTAACCAATGAGAATACTCACTTTCTCTTTTTTTAGCAAGAAATCCTCATTTTTTTACCCTCCACAATCCCTAAATTATTCTACTTTTATAATAATATTCAATAAATACTAAATGCAACACTATAATTCAAAGAAAACCTCCTAAGATAAAATAAGTAGAAAAGATAAAATAGATCCATTTGTTGCCAAATGACTCCTCAGTGGCTGATTATCACCAAACACCAAATTTGCTTTCTACTAACTAGATTACATTTTTGTTAAATAAGAAGCATGAACTTCAACTATATCTAGGAAGGACTGGGAGTGATTTCTCAAAAGAACTCAGCTTTAATTGTCTATTATTAATATTTATTGTAATAAGAAAACCAGTATATATTGGAAAGTTTTCTCCCACCCCTGTTTCTAGCACTAATTTTCAACTGTATAACACATAGATGTTTCAGAGAAACATAATCTATTTAAAATGCAAGAGAATAATGAGGCATCTGGGTGGCTCAGGTGGTTAAGTGTCCAACTCTTGATTTTGGCTCAAATCATGATCTCAGGTTCATGAGATCGAGCCCTCACTGAGCTCCTCAACTGGTCATGGAGCCTATTTATGATTCTTTCTTCCTCTACCCCTTCCCACCTTCCCCTCTCTAAAAAAAATAAATAAACATAAAAAATGAAGGGAAAGAGAATAAAACATTTAAATCAGAGACTGGTCTTCCTCAGTTGTTTCAGAAGAGTACCCTATCAGTTACTTGTTTAGTGGGAGAAGACAAGACACAAGTTCTCTTCCATTTTCAATTTGTCAGGTTCTACCTCTATCTTTTCTCAAATCAGAGGTTAAACTTGATTGTACACCTCTAAAATTTCTTTTTTTACTCTTTTGGAATTCCAGTTTATCACTCAGAGCAATAATCAGTATCTCCAGCAGTGAGTAGCAAAGTGCCATGAATGGAGAAGTCACATGTGAGCCAAACATACTCACGTGAACTAACATCTAAAACTCCACTACAGTTTCTCTGTCACTTTGAGTGAACTTCATATCCTATTCATCTACTCAATTCTTCATGAGTTCACCAGGATGCGTCTAAACTTGGTTTTGCAGTTACTTCTGTCTCAGTTTCTGGTGTGTGCATTTTGTAGTATACATGCAAGGTAAATCAAATGTAATGTAGCAAAATTATAACGGTTTACCAAACGGCAAACTCAGGGTCCAAATCCCAGAAGAATGCAATAGAATAAAAAAATTTTCTATTAAACTCCAAAATATGGCTTTATTACATACAGATTTTTAAGATGTGTGCTTCATACCATAATATACAAAATTCCCTATAAAATTATTCCCCAGAATTTTGGTCTTACCACAGGAGTCAATCCTCTGGAGGTCCATTTGTTATTCAGCACTGGAATACAGCGCCACCTACTGGTAACTGTAGATCCCTGTTAAAAACCTTTTGTAGGCAGGCCAGCTAAATTTATGTTTACTCAAAGCCGACCCAAAGCTATATACATCCTACAAGAGTAATTTGAATTTGATCTTGCTTAAAATGTGCCCAAAAGTGAAATTAAATATAAATTATTCTGCTAGTGTCGTAATTTTCTATTCTGGCTCATATTTTCACATTTTAACTAGGCAGTCAAATAAAACCTCAGTAATTAATTTACCCTATTCCCATGCACCCACGCTTCAATTTTAATAAATGGACAAAAATTATACAATTAAGTATATATCCATTTATTGATTCATTCGTTCACAAATAATATTAAGTTCCTACCATTTATAGACCAAATCCCATGTTAGGCTCTAGGAAGCAGAATTGAGCAGAGCAGACATGGACTTAGAAAGTAGTTGAGGCACATAATTAAACAAATCCTTATTCAGATTATCACTACCATTTCAATCAGATGTAGTAAGGAAATCATCAGGAAATGCTTTCATGAGGAAATCATGTGGACAGTGTGCCCATGTACACTGTGTAACGGAAACTCACAATAGTTACCCCTGTGAAAGAACAGTATTGTAAATTTGGAAATTTATGCCATATACTTTCCGTCTTATATAAAAAAAGGAGTTAGCACTTATTCCCAAACTCATTAAATATGATGCATATCAATGAAGGAATAAGTATATATGGGTCTGTGAGTATATATATATATATATATGTGTATGTGTGTGTGTGTGTGTGTGTGTGTGTGTGTGTGTGTGTTACAACCAAGTGTCAACATTGGGATAATTTAGATCTAGTGGATAATTAAATTGCCAAAAATATTTTCAATACTTTCCCTTATTCAACTATTCTTACTTTATGTACAAATATATGACCTGTTTGAAAAGCCTAAAACCTGCACTAAATATTTACCTTTAAAAATTCACAAAGTCGGCTCTGTAATGGGAAACAGATCATAAATACAGACTTCACTTCATAGATCTCAAATGTTATGTGTTGTATAACCAATAGATAAGCAGAGAATGTGAAAGCTAAAAGGCATTTCAAGTAAGAAATCACTTTAATTTTTCTTGGCGCTGCATATGGCAACACATCTTTTATTTAAGAAACAATCCCATTAGGCCAAAATTATATTCACTTTTTCACGTCAGTTAGCTCTTAAAATGGTCCTGTCTCTTCTCTATGTGTTTTTCATTTGTTTGAATGTGTGTATGCTTTTCAAATATGTCAAATATAATACTAAAATTAATATTTCAGTAGAAATATATTGAGAGGAAATCAGCCAAATACTTTTAGATCGGACACGGCAGAAATCAGCCCATTCACCAATCTCTCATTCCTTTCCTTCCTTATTATCATCACGTGCATCTTCCCCTAAAAATAACAATATATTACTAAGCCATGTAAATTTTTTAAAGTTAACCATCTGAAACAACTATATACTACCTAGAGATTAGCGGATCGGGTTACTAAAAGCTGAGTACTCAAGCTCTAATTGATAGGGTCTGCTTTACATTGAAAATAAATGACCTCCATGAACATTATTAAATCTGTCTCCAGTTTTCTCTAATATCACAATTTATACAGAAATGCCCTAGAACTTAGTTCGACTCATTAATTGAGACAATCTTAAAATATCTAACAAGCGTTAGGAAGAAAAATTTGTAAAAATCATGCCAAGAAGGAAGGTCTTGTAGTTAGGTTACTTCAGGAAGCTCAGCATTATCATTCAATCTTTTTGCTAACATGTTCCAGAGAAGGCTTATGCTTTTGTGTTTATATGTACATTTATCTTTTCAGAACGAGAGAGAGAGACAGAGAACACACTGCCTTTCTTTCTAGTATCCTAACCCAAACACCAGATCCATGGGAAAAACAGGTTACATCAGCAGACACTCACACTTTCCTACTAAATCATATTTCCCAGTTTCAAGCAGCCTGATATGTGGAGAAAGGTTTATATCACAGCCCTAAATAGATATATGAATTTTAATAGAAGAAGCACCCAGTGAGGGCAGGACACGCATATTTCTTTGAGGGGCCTAAATAAAGAATCTCTTCTGTCCCTCCAGAAAGCCCCTGCTCAGACTGAGAACCCAAAAGTATTTTTTTTTAATTCTATAAAACTATTCCTATCTTAAGTCCTAAATGTAAGGACATGTGGAAATAAAATCAACGAACAGACTAAAACTCATGGATGCACAAAAAAATTGAGATTGAATTTCATGACACTTGAAAAACATTTCGTGACAAACGTAACTTGTTTGAGAGATTGGGGGTGTGGGGTATTTTTTAATAAGCAAATGCAGATGTTGAGGGAAAAATGTTTAGTTTTTTGACACTGTTCTTTGTTAACAAAATTGCAAATGTTTTCCATAAGCAAACAATGTTGAAATGTCTGAATATTTTTTTCTTAAACCACCACCCAGCTAAACTTTGAAAACTGGAATTTACCAATTTGTTGTTCATGAGTTTATATATTTGATATTTTCTGATCGGTATTTCTTTGTTCAACTTTTAACTTATTTTCCATGCACTTGATACATTTTAATAATCATGGGAAGAATTTGTGGTCTTGCCATTCTGTGCACACATGCGCATGCACGCACAGACACACACACACACGCACTAAGTTGGTATTTATTCAATTGTCACTCTTCAGGAACATATTTAAAGTTGCCCATAAATAGATTATGGGATGAAATATTTCATTTCAGTGCATACAGCAGTTTCATCTTTATGTGACGCACAGAACTACCCATACTTATTCACTGTCAAATCAGAAAAAGATATTCAACAAGTAAAACACCGATGCAAGTTTATTACAGTTGAGTTTCACTTTCAGTCATTATTGTGCTATCTCTGAATCTTTTGATTGCACTACATAAATTTTTTTTTCCTTTTAAACTTAAAATGTTTGTTGATATTTGATGTTTCACGTCCATCTCTTTCGACAATTTGTGTGCAGAATGCAGAACTGGCTTAATCCACAAGGACAACCTTCCGCGGCTGCACTATCAACATACCAAGAGTTCACGAATCAATGGGAAACACTGACAGAGGAAAGAGGAGCAGGTTGGAAAATTTAGCTGCAGACTATCTCTTCCTCCTCATTCCCCTTAACAGGGTGATGAAGACTCAAATGAGTGTATCCCTCTTGCGTTTTCGGGGCTATATCCAACATGTCAAAAGATTATTTTTCAATTATTAATGATATCTAAAAAGAGTTTCAATGATGAGTTTACCTTTTCAAGAGTTTATTTCCTTACCTTTAAGCTCCTCACTAGATAAGATTTACAATAAGTAAAGCGAATGAATTCCAGATTACAGAATAAAAATTGATACCGAAGAGAAAAAGAATACAATAAGGATGACCTAAATTGCACAACAAATATTTTGAAGTTTCTAGTGGGTACCGGGAGGAGTTTGAAGTGCTTCAAAAATTATCTTAGGGGGCGCCTGGGTGGCTCAGTGGGTTAAAGCCTCTGCCTTCGGCTCAGGTCATGAACCCGGGGTCCTGGAATCGAGCCCCGCATCGGGCTCTCTGCTCAGCGGGGAGCCTGCTTCCCCCTTCTCTCTGCCTGCCTCTCTGCCTACTTGTGATCTCTGTCTGTCAAATAAATAAATAAAATCTTTTAAAAAAATTATCTTAGACCTTTCAGTGTAGTGAGTAGTGACTGAAAGTAACTCACTATATCTTATAAGTGCAGACAAGACCTAAATACTTCTGGAGTACTTCATACCTGTTAAGATCCTACTTAATGTTATTCCAGAAATGTTAACTGTGCAAGGGTAAGAATCACCTTTTCAGCAACATTATCTTCCTATCTTCATCACCCAACTGGACACAAAATGCATACTAGGCATTTCAGGAATGCCTGAAACTATGACATATACATATATATAATGTTTATGAATTTCCAATGATATATGTGTGTGTGTGTATATATATATACAAAATCACATGTGTGTATATATATGTACGCATATAACTATATATATGCATATACATAATTAATGGAGTAGAGAAGAAGAGAACACATTTTATTAATCATGAGTATCTTAAAGATTCTTACTAACAAAACTTAATAAAAGAGACTATTTCAAAATTAAAATTCTTGGGGAAAACTGCCAAAATCTGTTTCCCAGAAAATGTCCTTAGTCTCCAACCCTGTCTGTAAAATGGGGTTTTTACTATGGTGAAGGAAAATACTTGGCCTCTATCTTATTCTTAGACATATGTTAGGAATGAAAAAGATGTTGATAAAGTGCTTATATGTCCTTTGGGAGAAAAATTCTATACCAAGTGGTATCATAAGGTAACTCAAATATAATTTGACAAAAGGTAATTACCCATTCGAATCCTTTGGCTCTGGATCACAGAAAAGGAGGGTGGGTAATGTAACCTTGAACAAGTGTCTGGTATAAATTAGTAGCTATCCATTCCAAAGAGCTAATCCATTACGTACTGCCTATCACTATTTCCTTCTGAATACTTTTGACTCTTGTAAGAGTTGCCCAAAGATCCATGTTGGATGCCATCACATCATTAAGAGTCAAATAAAGAAATATTGATCTGCCAAGAAAAATGGAACAGTATACTACCTCTTGTGTCATTTGGATGCCTGAAGAGCAGAGAAAGTCAAATGTTGAAGGATTCTCTCATTTCATATAATTTCTCAAGTCAAAGAGATTGAACAGCTGTAGGTTTATTCCCCCAAAAAATAATTTTGTAGGGAGCACCACAAACTCATTCAAAAATTTAATAAGTTCCCATGACACAAGCAATAACAAAAGCAGAAATAAATTGTTGGGTTCTAAGTGATTTTTCAATTTTTTTTTTTTAAGATTCTATTTATTTATTTGACAGACAGATCACAAGTAGGCAGAGAGGCAGGCAGAGAGAGAGAAGGGAGGAAGCAGGCTCACCACTGAGAAGAGAGCCCGATGCGGGGCTCGATCCCAGGATGCCGAGACCATGACCTGAGCTGAAGGCAGAGGCTTTAACACACTGAGCCACCCAGGCACCCCGATTTTTCAATTATTTTTATAATTATTTGGAAATTTCAACACAAACCAGAACTGTCTCTCAACACCCAAAAATTGGATCAGAAAGTTCCATGCTTTAAACGTTTTACAGGAGAAAATTTGTCACTTGTTTTTCTGAACATAATAATGTTTCCAAGATATTTATTTTTTAGAAAACTGGTGAAGTTGTACCACTGAATTTGTTAACTCTTCTCTTTCAGACTAAAGGGGTGAAGAAAAGTCTTCTTGCCTTAAAAGAATCTTTGCAGAAAGGACCCAATGAAAAGATATAAAACTCATGAACATGAAACAGTCATCCTAAGACAGGCATGCAAGGTTCATTCTCACAATTATAAATAATGTTGGAAGGTTTATTTAAAGGAGATTTTGAACCCTAAGACCAAAACGAAGTCACCCAAGACTTTTGGCCCAAACTCGTCTTACTTTCAAATCGGTGTCTGTATAAGCATGCGTGCACATGTGTGTGTCTATCTGTGTGCACATGTGTATATTTGTTTTTGATTGTGTATGTATGTGTATGACCATGTGTGTAAACCTACACGGTGTGTGCACAGATGTATGTATTTGCAGGTTAGTGTGCGTGTATGAGCACTTGTGTGATTTTGTGTATACATACGTAAGTATACATAAGCATGTGTGTGTGTGTATGAATGTTTGTGCATGTGTACATATGAGTACACGAGTGAATGTGCTAGTTCACTTTTCTCAATTAGATTTATTCTTCATGTTCCAAGAAGTAATCTATTTTCTTTTTTGTGAACTGTATGAATGTATAACAGCTAAATGGAGCCAAAATATTACAAGGAACTATTGGGTAGAAGAGTGGGAGGATGTAAAAGTCTGAATATTAACTCTTTGGTATCAAAATGTAACTATTTTGTAAAGACTATGTAATCTTCCACAGGAAACAATGACACTGAAGTGTGAAAAATTTCCATGTTACTCAAGGTTTTTGAATGCCCGAGGTAGTTCAGACAAGGACTTTCTTCTAACAGAAAACTGGTCTTATTTTTCTCAGAATCGTCAATACCCAAGCAGCTCAAACCTTAAATATGTATCCTTTCACTAATTACTATTGTAGTCCAATGCATAATTTGAGGTATTTTCAATCAGTGAGGAAGAAAACCAACTGTTTCACTGATGATATGCTAAGAAAAAGATTTGTAAGACAGGAAATGAGAATGAGAAGCCTCTCCTAACAAGGCTGATTCAACCCTCTCAATATATTGTCTACATTAAGCCAATGTCAAATAAGGTAAATATAACCAGACCCCAGTGGGCATTTTATGTATGTATCCATAATACTACATCAGTACAAATCTTCACTGTGGGTTACACTTAATTTTCAAACTAGGAAACATAAAAAGACTCTTTCTTTTTTTTTTTTCTTTAAGATTTTATTTATTTGACAGACAAAGATCACAAGTAGGCAGAGAGGCAGGCAGAGAGAGAAGGGGAAGCAGACTCCCCGCTGAGCAGAGAGCCCGATGCGGGGCTTGATCCCAGGACCCTGAGATCATGACCTGAGCCGAAGGCAGAGGATTCACCCACTGAGCCACCCAGGTGGCCCTAAAAAGGTTCTTTCTAAGATGGTTTGTAAAAAAGTAAATGAAGCAAGAAACAATGACCACATATGCGAGAGATGTTTGGTAAATACTCCTGAATGAAACTTCTGTTCAACCTGCTAAACACACGATGTAGATCTGAGAAAAGCACCCCCAAGAAATCAGGGGCAGAAAGCGTACTGGTTAAGGATGTGCCCTCCAGAGTTAGACTGCATTCAAATCCCCTTTCTTTCCCTGTTCAAGCATTTCACCTTTTCCTGCCAGTTTCCTCATCTACAAAATAAGAGAACCACATTGTAGAGTTATTGTGCATTTAAGTGAGTTAGAATGGTGATGATCGGTATGAAACAGTTTCAATTAGTCTCAAGAAAAGTTACTGATGATGATGATGATGGCAAGTTTGCTGGGCTTGGATTCTCTCCACAGTCAACTCTTAATTTCTTCAGCTTGAATAACTCTTCTGCAATGGGGAATATTTTTCCCACGAATAAAAATGACAAGATTCTCTTTTGTTAGCCCCATTTTTTTTAATAGAAAATGAGCCATGCCACAATGATGAACGTGGCATTAAACGCTAATGGTTAAAGTACGTTTTGCCTGTGCCAGGATCAACTCAACTATTGGGTCTACCAATACTCGGGCATCTCAGGAGAAACAGGGGCCTGACATGCTGTGCTGGTCACACCACCTTCAGAGGTACTTCCTGAACTTCTAACCAGGGGTCAGAGTTAGACATATGTGGTAAAGAGCCAGAGACAGAGATTGAGACAGAGTGAGAGAGATTAATACCACATATGCTACAGCAAAATCCTATTTTCTCAAAATAAATTCACAAGAAGAGCAAATGGCTAAAATATTTTTCTCACCAAAAAAAAAAAAAAAAAAAAAGATATTTCCCTAAAGATTTTTTTGAAGGAGATAAAATATACATGTTCCTCTTTTGTTCTTCATTAATAACGCAGTGTGACAAAAAAGTCAGCAATATTTCCCATAAAGTTCGGAAGTGTCAACCGAATTTTATCTGATAATCAGTTACTTTCAGTTCACACACAAAACATTGACAGTTCTACCTTAATGTTATTAGGTAACAATGACATTCTTACTAACGCCAGAGGTAAAATATTTGAACTTGAGCCTCTCCCCTGGATAACTGAGGATTGGGGAGTGCTAAACTATCAGCTGTTCACTTCGTAAGTATATCTGGGGGTGGGGTTGGATTACTAATTAAAAAATACTGGAGATAGGGCGCCTGGGTGGCTCAGTGGGTTAAGCCTCTGCCTTCAGCTCAGGTCATGATCCCAGGGTCCTGGGATCGAGCCCCGCATCAGGCTCTCTGCTCAGCAGGGAGCCTGCTTCCTCCTCTCTCTCTGCCTGCCTCTCTGCCTACTTGTGGTCTCTGTCTGTCAAATAAATAGATAAAATTAAAAAAAAAATACTGGAGATATACAAAATATTATAACTCAGACTCTAACTATGAAAAGCATTTTAGTATCTTTAGAATAAGAGAAATGTGGTTATATTTCACATACTTTTCTCTTATCCCAATCTAAAGCTAGGTAAGTAAAACTGAAATAAAAGTCTACGATAAATCTGAGGAAAATCTGCCACCATCATAATTGTTCCCCACAGAAATCTAATTGAAATGACTCAGGATACAGTTTCCAATTGAATCTGTCAGATGTATGATGCTTTCCAAATGCTAGGCTCCCAGGTTTCTGACCAATCATAACAAGTCAATAGGGAAATAGTGTAGTTAAAACACACACACACACACACACACACACACACACACACATGATCAATAGACATTACTTCAACACAATGCACATTCTTTCCAAGAGCAGGAATCTGTAGGCTCTCCATAACACTCTTAAGACCCCTCTGAAGCTTAGAGACCAAGGACTTAGGAAGGCTATAAATAGAACTGCTATGGACAGGACAGGAAATAATTATGACATAAATAAGAATTTCCACAAAATCAGGTCAAAGTTAGGACACCTTTAAGAAATGCCCAAAAGATGAGACTAATAGATGAACAACGAGATAATGGATGAAAGTGAGAGTAGGATTCTCTGTTTTCTAAAATAACCCATTTTTAACCACATGAAAGCTTTGAATTGAATGTCATAAAAGTGTTTTTAAACATCTACAAGTATAACAAAATTTCATAAGGACCTTGGGTGGTGGGGTTTTTATGGTCATTCCTGAAATCTTACAGATGGTGAAGATGTACCATGAGCTTTATGTCAATAAGCCTTTTTTTTTCTTTAGTCCATGAAGCCCTCTCACGATATTTAGAAGAAAAAGATCTAGACATTTAATTTAGGTAATAACTATTCCGGCAGACTGTAAAACAAACAAACTGACAACTCAATAAACATCAGAAACGTGGTGAGTGCAATTATAATGCACAAAGGTATCAATGTTTCAATAAGCAGACATTACACAAATAAGGGTGTGATAGTGTAATTTTTGTGCTACTCGATAGCTAATAATTAGTCTTACTTTTGGAATTACCACATAATATATAATATCATACTTTGATTATTATAAATTTATTTTGAAAGCATAGAGTATATGATATGTACAAATTCTGTAGCAACTTAGTTTTCAAATGAACATAAAAAACACAGTGACTGGGGCACCTGGGTGGCTCAGTGGGTTAAAGCCTCTGCCTTCAGCTCAGGTTATGATCCCAGGATCCTGGGATCAAGCCCCGGATCGGGCTCTCTGCTCAGCAGGGAGCCTGCTTCCCCCTCTCTCTCTGCCTGCCTCTCTGCCTACTTGTGATCTCTGCTGTCAAATAAATAAATAGAATCTTAAAAAAAAAATACAGTGACTAGAGGCATCTGGGTGGAGTTGGTTAAGTGTCCAACTCTTGATTTTGGCTCAGGTTATGATCTCAGGGTTGTGAGATCTAGCCCTGGCTCAGGAGCTGGGCCTGGAACCTACTTGAGATTGTTTCTCTCCCTCTCCCTCTGCCTCTTCTCCACCCTGCACTGTCAGGAGCATGGGCCCGTGCTCCCTCTCTCTCTCTCAAGAAAAAAAGAAAAAAAAAAAAAAGTACATTGACTTGCAAATTCATTGTGACCCAGCTGATTGAGGAGGTGTGGGAAGAGATAAGCAAAAATGACTATCTCTTCTGTATCAATTCATACATCTGGGGCTCTAATACATTTCAGAAATAAAGACAAAAAATTTATTTTTGTTGACAGATGACTTAAGGATCCAAGAAGATTCATTCTGAGGACAATAATTAAGTCACAGCCAAAAAGCAACGACTAAAGTTTGCTAAATCCCGGAACCTTGGATCAGAAGGAAATTTGGATGTCATCTCTTCCAATCTCTTTGTTTCATAGATGACAAAACTGAAGGGTGGATTTACCTAAGTTTTCACAACTAGTGGGCATTACAGCAGAGGGTAAGAAGGTTTCAACATAAATGAAAAGGGGGGGGCATAAAAAGCAGTATCTGAAGTATAAAAAAACTTAAAAACAACTGGAATTCTATTTAATTCTACTTCTCCTTTTGTAAGTAGGTAGCTATTGGCTATTCAAAAGCACCACCTTTCTGCCTCATCCTTTCTCTGTCTCATTCATTTTTTTAAATCATTTTTTAAAATTTATCTTCAGCATAACAGTATTCATTGTTTTTTTACCACACCCAGTGCTCCATGCAATCTGTGCCCTCTCTAATACCCACCACCTGGTTCCCCCAACCTTCCACCCCCCCCACCTCTTCAAACCCCTCAGATTGTTTTTCAGAGTCCATAGTCTCTCATGGTTCACCTCCCCTTCCAATTTCTCCCAACTCCCTTCTCCTCTCCATCTCCCCTTGTCCTCCATGCTATTTGTTATGCTCCACAAATAAGTGAAACCATATGATAATTGACTCTCTCTGCTTGATTTCTTTCACTCAGCATAATCTCTTCCAGTCCCGTCCATGTTGCTACAAAAGTTGGGTATTCATCCTTTCTGATGGAGGCATAATACTCCATAGTGTATATGGACCACATCTTCCTTATCCATTCGTCCGTTGAAGGGCATCTTGGTTCTTTCCACAGTTTGGCGACGGTCGCCAAACTGTCTCATTCATTTTATTTATTTTTTAAGTGTTTTCATTTGAGTGTAGTTGACACAGAGTATTACATTACTTTCAGGTGTGAACACAGTGATTCAACATCTCTGTGTGCTTAGCCGTGCTCACCTCAAGTGTGGCTACCGTGTGTTGCTGTACAGTTCCCTGACTGTATTCAATATGCTGTACCTCTACCTTATTCCTTAAATCCTGGGAGGACATGTGCTGTTAGAAATTTGCTTTTCAACTCCTTTTCTTTTTTCCACCACAAATTCTTTTGGAAGGTAAAACTGACTGCAAAACAAAAAAAAAAAAAAACAAAAAAAAACTGCTGTTGAAAAAAAAATGGATCTTTCACTTAAATAACCAGATGTGGCCTCAATTCCTCAGATAAATATTCAATTTTGCCTCTATAGACTTAAGTTACCAAAGTGTTTATAATGAAACCCCTTTATAGTTATAAAAATGTCTATATATGGAGATATATGTGTATATATATAAAATACACACACAAATATACCTATTTGAAGGGGGTTATGAAGCTCAAAATACATTTATAGGAATTTATCTTTCCTTGTATTTCTTATCATTTTTACTTCCCAAGATAATTTCCTTCTCATTTGTCTGGTTCTGTTAATTTTAGTGGAGGCACTTAATATAAAGGAAACTTCTTTTGTGTAAAGGTCACTTTTTGGGTGCTAAGAAGTTCACAGAGAATTCTGACATTCCTCTCCCTAAAGGTTGCAGCAAATAAGCAATCAGATTCTAGGAACCAAAGAGAAAGAATGAATTCCAAACATGTAGTAGGAGCCTTATTTTCTGGATTATTCAATTTCTCTACTGTATATATCTAAGAGTTCTCTCCTTCCCATTACCTTTTTTTTTTTTTTCCTGCTACTTGCTCTTTTGGTTTTGTTTTTGTTTTAATTGAGGTATAACTGACGTACAGCATTATATTGGTTTCAGGGGTACAACATAGTGATTCAATATTTGTATATTTTGTGAAATGCTCACCACAATACATCTAGTTAACATCCATCCCCATACATAGTTAAAGAATTTTTTCTCTTGTGATAGTAAATTGTAAGATCTGCTCTCCTAGCAACTTTCAAACAAGCAATACAGTATTATTAACTATAGCGGCCATTAGCTTTTAGCTTTTAAATTTTTCAAATTTCTCCAATTTAAACAAAAGACTGTCCCCCTTACTCTCCTCCACCACCATCCTATCTTTCACCTCTCTCTATAGACAGACTTGTCAAAATATTTGTTTATGCTCACCATTCCCTCATCTCCTCGTGAAGCCTCAGCTTGAGTCAAATCTGGCTTCTTCCTCCCACACTTCACCAAAACAGCTCTGGGTCAAGTCACCAGCGACCTTCAACACATTCAATCAAATAAGCACTTTTGAGTCTACATCTCGCAAGATCTCTCAACAGCATTTGGCACGACTCCCTCTATCTAGAAACATTCTCTATCCCTGGTGACCTTGACATAATATTGTCCTGGTATTTTCCCTCCTCTTTCATCACTGATTCTAGGTCTCTCCATTGCATGTTCATTCTTCCTTACTTGGCCAGTAAAGATTCTGCAATTCCTAAAGGCTCATCTCTAGACCACCTTATTTATACTTTCCCTAGCTGATCTCATCCATGCCGATGACTTCAGTTCAAACCTATGCAATGGTGACTCAGAAATGTACATCTCTAGTCTATGCTTTTACAAAGTAAATGTCTCTATCTTACACACAGTTCAATACGTAAAAGAAAAATTTATGATTTTACCTCTCCCCTCCAATCTGGTTCTCTTCCACTGTCTCTCATGAAGTACCTACATCCAGCCAAGTGCACAACACAAAAACTTAGGGATTTTTTTTCAGCCCTCCAGCCTGACTCTTCCATCACCTAAACCATCATTAAACCCTATCCATTTTGCCCACAAAACGGCTCTTGAATCTTTCTACTTTTCCCTATGCCATCAACCACAATCTTAGTCCTTAGCTCTACCATCTTTTATCTCTTAGAGGACCTAGACTATGGCAAGAGTTACTGACAAGAGTTACTGACAGTTCTTCTATCAACCACTATGAACTCCTCCCAAAGACACTCCCACAGGGTGCCTGGGTGGCTCAGTTGGTTGAACAACTGCCTTTGGCTCAGGTCATGATCTTGGAGTTCGAGGACTGAGTCCCACATCAGGCTCCCAGGAACATGGGGAGTCTGCTTCTCCCTCTGACCTCTTCCCTCTCATGCTATTTCTCTATTTCTCTCGCTCAAATAAATAAACACAATCTTTAAAAAATTAAAAAAAAAAAATTTTAAAAAGACACTCCCACAGGGAGCCAAGGCTATTTTTCTGAAACATAAGTCTGATTAAATCATCTACCAATTAAACCTTCCAGTGATTTCCTACTGTTCTTGGAGTAAAGATGAAGCTCTTAAACATAACTACATGGAGTGCCCTTCCATGGTCTGGCTTCTACCTTCTCCTCTAGTAATCCCTAATCTCCATAATGTTCAGTTTCTCTAACACACCTTTATCCCACAGGACCTTTCTTTTGCGTCCTTCCTCTAAAGGGTTTCTCTCTCCACCCTCTTCTCTGGTTAAGTCCTCTTCCTCCTTGGCATTTAATTCTGTCTTCACTACCTTGGGAAAGTCTTGTGTGAGCCCCTCAACTATATCATACTCTAAGTTGCATTTTACATTTTCAACTGTTTAACTCGACTATTTAATCAATTTAGGTCTCTCCACGAGACTGTTGGCCAAAGGGGGAAGAGACTGCATCTGTTTTTGCTTTTCAACCCTCCCATGCCAAGTAAGTGCCTAACACATTATGGAAGCAATATTTGTTGAACAAAAGAGTAAATGACCAAACTAGAAATGAAACTCAGAGCACTGAACCATCAGAACAACTTGCAGTTGTTGGAAAACTCAACTAAGAAATGGAAGAATAATGTATCCAGTCATTTGGCTGTTATTTTTCCAGAAGATTTTTTTTTTTCCTTAGCATGCAAGTGATAATATCTTAGCCAATTGACTTTTTCTGTTTCGGCACTCATCACTAACACGAATTATTCTGAATTACTAACCAAACTCTAACCAGGCAAGTCTTTCATAGCAGCAGTACATGATTTTCATTCAGTAAAGAGTTGTTCTACTCAATTCAATGAAAACAAATATTGTCTCTTGTGAACCAAGTATTGCAACAGGTGCTTTGCTTCTGTGCCTTTTTGTTTTGATGTAGTTGTTTTATTTTAAATGTTCCCAAAGCAGCTCATTTTTTGCTTTGTGCAATGTAGTTTATTTTCCACAGACATATGAATCTGTATTTTTTTAAAAGCTGTACTTCCCACAAAAATAAATTAGAAGAGATGTTATCAAATATTCATGTCTCATTCGTGGCCTAACATATTTTCAATAGTAGACACTTTCTCTTTAACATAAACCATTTGTAAATAGTAAAACATTTCATAAATTGGATATGGTTAATTCAAATACTTTCCACAAATACATGAAAATTTTTACTAAAAGATCTAATTCAGGCGCCTGGGTGGCTCCGTCAGTTAAACCCTTGCATTCAGCTCAGGACATGATCCCAGGGTCCTGGGATTGAGCCTCACATGGAGCTCCTTGCACAGGAAGGAGTCTGCTTCTCCCTCTCCCTCAGCCTGCCATCTCTGCCCCCCGACTTGTGCTCTCTCTCTCTGTCAAATAAATAACATCTTTAAAAATAAATAATAAAAGACCTAGTTCATTTGCAAAATACAAACATGAAATAACTAAGATTGTAATTTTCCATTTATAATTATTCATAAGATTTGCACCATTTAAGTATCCACTATGTAATAGGTACTTATCAACAATCTTCAAAACAACTAATATAAAATATAATATATAATATAATATAATACACATTAGTCATACTTATAGAAGAGGAAATCAAAGTTTGGAACTATTAAATACCAAAGAGATGACTGGATAATTTACAACATGTAGTTAAAAATAAGCTGACATAACTATGGCAGGCACCACTAACATTGTTCATTATTATTCATTTAGTCAATCAACAAATATTTAACTAATAGTTATTATATGCTAGCCCTTGGAATACAGTAGGGAACAAGACTGACACAGTCTTTGACCTTCACCAAAGCTACTTAATATAGCTTTTAAAACCTTTAAGAGGAAGAAATCTGTGTTGCAATTTAAAAGGGAAACCCCTTTTCTTTAAGTTCTTTAAGTAGTTCTTTATCTTAAGTAGTTCTTAGTTCTTTCTCTAGGATTACAGAGGTGAGAAAATGCTTGTGTCTCACATGGTAGACATGCTCCTCTTTATGACCTATCAATATAAACAGAGATCACATCTTTTTCTGAGAATTTTAGGCAAGGAGGAGACATCCCCATACTTAAGACATTCCTAGGAGGAATTGTAAAGTAGAATTTGGCACCCAAATGCTCATCAGGACTTCCTGAGTTGCGTCCTTGGCATAAGGGCACCAAATTTAGTATGTTACTACAAGGTCATTTCAACAGTAAGAAATTGATGATTTGTAATACAACCAACTCAACATGCAGCTCCTTGAGGGGAAAAATGGCTTCTCTTGGGGAAAGATTCTGAAATGACTCCTTAATTTATTTTTTTAGGATTCCGTGATTGTATGAAGTAACAAGATAAAAATGTACATTTCTTGGACACTGAGGAAACTGAAATATTTGGGTTGGCAACAGAGTGTTAGAAGTCAAAGGCACTAGAGCTTCTGTCAGATAGTGGCCAATTACTATGGGAAAGAAACTTCACAATCTCAACTATGACTACTCCTACCTTTCAAAGTCTATTTATTTGACCCTCAGTTGGGGGACATTTTGTATCAAGTGAAGTATGCTCATTAAGGTATGCTTACTGCTCTCCAATGCAGCATACACATATAATGTTCCTTCAACAGACAGCCAAGACTTGAGCTGCTCCCAGAAATAGAGAGTGGATTCTAATGGGAAATGGAAACAATGTCAGACTGATATAAATATTCCAAAAGTTAAGGTTCTAATCTAAGAATTCCTACTAATGTTTTAACTAAGAATTTTAAATATAGTGATATTGCTTTCATTTTCTTAGCAAAAGTCATATTTTGGCAACATTATAACACTTTTTTCATATCAATGTCCCACATACATTCACTAGGACATGGTTAAATACATCATTTGGGCCTGGGAATGTGGCTGCATTAAAGACCCGCCTGAATGCCATGCTATTTTCAACAAAGGTTTGAAAAAGTTTTCTCCTTTTCGTTGCACGGTGGGGGGGGGACAAAAATGGCAAGAGAATGTATCAAATAAAGACAAAACATGGGATAATTGAGGCAAATAATAACATTTCCCAGAGCTGCTAAATCTTATCAGGAAGATTTAAAGAAATCAAGAAACAACACTGGCAGTAGTAAATTAATGACACTAGAGCCTGAAATTATTAGCATTTGGAATGCATAGATTTATGCCTCAACCTTCCGATCGTTCTCAACAAAAACTTAACTTACCAGTTCTGAAGCATTCTTTAGGTCCATCAGCTCAAGATACTTCAATCAGTAACATGACAATTAGTAATACCTCACATCACAAGCAGTGATTCTCAGATGATGGGAGGAAAAAGGAATGCAATCCTTAACCCCCAGTTGGAATATAACAGAATCTTCCTGAAGGTACATATTATTTGAAAAATGCCCCTCTAAAACATGGGTGATTTTTAAAATGCTTCCCCTTCCCCTCTTTAAAAAATTATAAGTTTCGTGACAGATGTCGGGGAGGATGCAAAGAAAGGGGAGCCCTCCTACACTGTTGATGGGAATGCAAGCTGGTGCAGCCACTCTGGAAAACAGCATGGAGGTTCCTCAAAAAAGCTGAAAATAGAGCTACCCTATGACCCAGCAATCGCACTACTGGGTATTTACCCTAAAGATACAAATGTAATGATCCAAAGAGGCACATGCACCCCATTGTTTACAGCAGCAATGTCCACAATAGCCCAACTATGGAAAGAACCTAGATATCCATCAACAGATGAATGGATAAAGAAGATGTGATATATATATACACATATATGTGTGTATATATATATACACACACACACACGAAATACTATGCAGCCATTAAAAAAAACGAAATCTTGCCATTTGCAACAACGTGGATAGAACTGGAGAGTATTATGCTAAGTGAAATAAGTCAATCAGAGAAACACAATTATCATATAATCTCTCTGATATGAGGAATTTGAAAGGCAGCATGGGGGTTGTGGGGGGTAGAGAGGGAAAAAATGAAACAAGATGGAATCCAGAGAAAGACAAACCATAAGAGACTCTTAATCTCATGAAACAAACTGAGGGTTGCTGGGGCATTGTGGGGGAGGAATAGGATGGCTAGATTATGGACACTGGGGAGGGTATGTGCTATGGTGAGTCCTGTGAATTCTGTTAGACTGATGATTCACAGTCCTGTACCCCTGAAGCAAATAATACATTATATGTTAATAAAAATTTTTTTATTAGTTTCAGTATTTGATATCAGTCTTTTGACATCAACAATCAGCATTTAAAATGTTACTTTAAGTAAATCTCAATGATTTAGACTACATGGTCTGTGCAACCACCAATCATTGCTCTTATTAGCATGGTGATGGCTACTTACCAAGAGAGCCAACCAAGGTTACCTCTCTCTTCAGAGCTGTCCTTCTATAATGACTGCTATACTTCTACTTCATATGTTCTGAATTGTTATTATTGATATATTTTCATGTCTATTTACTCATCTTTACACCTTCATTGCCTGGAACATACATTCCTTTTTATTTTTTTATTTTTGTTAAAGATTTTATTTATTTATTTGACAGAGATCACAAGCAGGCAGAGAGGCAGGCAGAGAGAGAGGAAGGGAAGCAGGCTCCCTGCTGAGCAGAGAGCCCGATGTGGGGCTCAATCCCAGGACCCTGAGACCATGACCCGAGCTTAAGGCAGAGGCTTTAACCCACTGAGCTACCCAGGCACCCACATACATTCCATTTTATACAATGCATTTTACAAATGTTTATTCAGTTAGTCAATCCATCTATCCATCTATCTATCTCATCTTGGCCTATCGGGGGTAGCATATCCCAGAGCAAAGGACAGCAAGTCTCCTGTTGCAAGCTAAAGATTTACACAGATTTGCTTGAGATATTTAGGATGGTTCTGTAGATTTATGATGTTTTAAAAATTACAGCATTCAATCTGAATATATGAACCTATCATGGATAATTTAGTCCTGAGTTCTCTAATTTTTTCTTCTTATACAAAGACATAAATATACTCTGGCAGTTAAGGGTTCAAAAATTGCTGAATAAAATCAGCAAAAAAAGTATCCAGAAAAAAAGATGAATTCATCTGGTTTTAGGCATTTACTAAATTTTTATATCCAAACAAGTGGTATAAGAACAGTTAACTGTAATGTCCTAAGGCAAAGTCCTCTTTTCTAGCTTTCCTGACCACAAAATAAGAAAACTACAAAGACCTTCAGCTAATGATTTGGTTTATTAGCTATAGAACAAAGTTTGTACTGACAAAATTAGAACACTACGAGGAAAGCAAACTCGTATCCTGTCTCTTGAGCCACATAAAATCTTACATAGCATCAATAAAGTTAAGATTTAAGGCCAGAGAAATACCAGCAGATGTGCTTGTGCACACCAAATAGCACTTCATATCTATCTATGGGCTAAGAGAAAAAGGGCTTCTACACAAACCAGCTGTGCCAACTAGTGATAGCTACAAAAAGTAAATGTTTATAGAGAATTGAAGATGTGCTCAAAAGAGAAAATGGAACAGAATTTTGAGAATGTAATCTGGCAACTGGAAAAGCTAAATTTTAAAATAAGGGTTTATGTTTAAAATTTCCTCCATGATAAAGATAAGGGTTTCAGAGAGTATGAAAAATGAAATTCTCAAAATCCATTTATATCTCTGCATTAAAGACATACAGCTCATTGCCTTTTTTTTTTTTTTTTTTTTTTTTTTTACTTTAGTTATGAGAAACCTTCACGCTCCCTTCTTGCCCAATCCCGATCTTTGGAAATCTTTCTGAAGAATCACAATTCCCCCATGTTTCTGATTTCAATTTTACATTTTCTTTGCTTTAACCTTGCTCTGGGGTTTTTTTTTGAAAATTATTGCAAAAAAAGTTAAGTTTAAGGGCACCTGGGTGGCTTAATTGGTTAAGGGTCTGCCTTTGGCTCAGATCATGATCCAGGGGTCCTGGGATGGAGCCCCTGATGAGCAGGGAGTCTGCTCCTCCTACTCCTCTGCCCCTCCCCTATGTGA